>NC_081182.1:144025842-144111537 GCF_029867415.1 Vicia villosa
ACCTTTTTAGTGACAGTATACTTTCGAACTAACCATGCTTCAGTTAGGATTTTCAAGGGTTGTAACGTGGCTTGGTTCACGGTTTAAGAAACAAAGGATAATGACTCAAAAATTTATTTATACCCATCCCCTTCTTCGTGATGTTCTTCAGTCCTAAGCTCAGTTAATTCAACTTATGCATTCAGGTTCCAAGAGACTTTTAGATTTGCACCTTTGATAATGTTGATGGTTCACAAGCAAAGAGAACTTTTGAGATGGCAGTCACTTCTTCCTTTTGGTAGTCACAACTTTGAGTTGTTCAAGAATTTATTGACTTCCTTTTTTCATCCTTTTGATAGCCCTAATTTTTGCCTGAACTGTCTCTTTTGAGTTAACAGTCAGCGGGACGCCTTGATTTTTGCCTAAGTCTTTTTTTTTGATTTTTGACTTAGCAGGCTTTTCTTTGTATATATGTTTTTTTTCCATTTTTTCTCTTTTTTGAAAGATATTGACTGCCTTGTTTGGATGGTTGATGAACCGTCATTGTCTTTTGATTGACATCTCCAACACTTCTTTGGTGTGTGCGGATGAACGCTTGTGATTGAAACCTTTGTTGAAAGGTGTACTGAATGATTCTCTTAAAATAGAATACACAGCCAAATTAACTGAGAACTACCCTGCCCCGGTTAAAATGCGGTTTTTTTCGTACAAAAAGAAAATCTCTACTCCTTAGGCTCAAAGGGGTTGACGAGGGTTTATCATCCTTATATCTCCACTGTTTAGGAATTGAAACAATGCCTGTACATCGTTAGCATAGTCTGTTCGAAAGCATACTGTATGAGGTTGCGGTATCGTTTTTGTCATCCTCCCTCAAAAGGCTTACAGCTTAGCAGGAGTTGAATAAACACAAAACATATGCAAAGTAAACACGCAATTTAAAATGAGTGATAACGAAATAATGTATTCAAGACAAACATATGCAATGCACTGATGATAATTATTAAAACAGATAATGTCTATCATGATTCGAATGTTTAAACAAACAGAATAGAAATTGCAAATGAAAGTAAATCTAATGATCTAAAGTTCATTCATTCTGACATTAATCAATCTTTTTGTGATTAGGCATGGGAGCAGTGATCACCATAGGGGTCTTGGGATGATTGAATTCAATTTCACCAACATCGATCATGTCTTGGATCTTATTTTTCAATGCCCAACAATCATTAGTGTCATGTCCAGGACTATTGGAGTGATATGCGCACCTCGCATCGGGCTTATAGCTAGGAGCAGAAGTGTTGGGCTTTATAGGAGGATTCCTCAAAGTAATCAAGTTTGCTTTCAACAAATGTTGTAATGCCTGGGCCAGCGACATGTTGATCTTTGTGAATTGACGCCTAGGTGCATCTAACTTGCGTCTTTGTTGTGGAACTAATGTAGAGATCATAATTGTCCCCATAGATTGGCTGTGTCCATTGCGACCTTTCAGATTGTGCACAGCATTTTTCGTGATGAGAGAAACGAGTCATACATTAGACCATATGTGATGGAGGACCTCAGGGCGAATAGATCATATATATTAAAGGATGTCAGAACGAGTCATTCATTAGACCATATCTGAAGAGGAATATCAGAACGAGCCATACATTAGACCATATCTGAAGAGGAATAGCAGAACGAGTCATACACTAGACCATATCTGTTGAGGGTGTCAGAATGAGTCATACATTGGACCATATCTGAGGAAGGATATCAGAACGAGTTATTTATTAAACCATATCTGAAGGAGAATATCAGAACGAGTCATACATTAAACCATATCTGATGAATAATGCCAGAACGAGTCATACATTAGACCATATCTGACTGAAGATACCGGAACGGGTCATACATTAAACCATATCTGATTGAGAAATACCGGAACGGGTCATATATTAGACCATATCTGATAGAGAATGCTTGCTCGTTAGAGTCAATGAGTTATTTGACGAAGTTTTGGAATGTAAAAAGGCTTGTCAGAATGAATCTCCAGCTCGATTATATCTGAGAGGAATGATTGTCGAGGCGGAACCTGAAAACAAAGTTAGAAATATGCAATGTCATGAATGCAAATGAAATGTTTTCAAGGATCTTTAAGGAATTTAGTTAGCAACATTGGAAAGTGATTTGGTCGCATATTTGTTTGAAGAATTCTGACTCTTGTCTTTGAACATCCTTCTTTGAGAATCAAGCTCACCATATCGAGTGGGTCATCGCCTCTAATTCGGGGATACTTTAGAATTCGAAGGTACATGGCTAGAGGAAAATAAATCCTCTTGCCCCTTGATAGGTACTGAGTCTCTGAATTGGAAGGTACGTGGACAGAGGAAAATAAATCCTCTTGCCCCTTGATTAGGAATTCAGTCCTTAATAAGAGCACCTGAAATTGTGCGCCCTAAATTCCTAAGATCCTTGAAAGGGTTAGTTGAATCATGTTATGCTTAAGATGTCATGATGTCATGATGTTATGCGAATGCAGTTCATTAGACTTAGTGTGAGATAGTAAGGGTAAACACGTCCTTTTAACAAAACCTGCAGGAAAGCAGAGGTTAGTAGCAAACACAAACAAGTCACACCAGTCACACAATTTTTGGCTTAAGGCTTGCATGGAGTCTGATCAGGTGTCCTTCCCAAGGGTATTTCTAAGGATAAAGATGATATCAGCAACGGGTTCTACCGAGTTACCCAGAATTGTTGACCCTCCTAAAGCACCCTCAAACATGATGCATACATACCATGCAATGATACTTTGAGAAAGAGCCTATCTGAGTTGTAGTATCGGGTAGCGACTATGCTCTCAACATACATCAAGAGTAGTCCCCCCACTACGTTCCTAAAAGTCAGGATGGGTTAAAGGTTACTAATGGTCCTTGAGCTCCGACTCACCCACAGGCATCCACACGAACCTCCCTCATACAAGAGAAGCATGTAAACACCCATAGAGGCCTAACTCAAGCGTGAACTCTCATATTGACCAATCCTCCACATACATGAAGGAGGTCGCCATGACTATGCCACTTCCTATCTTAGATGTTCTTGAATCCGGGAGTAGGATTCGTCCTTCAATTTTCCCAAAACGCCCCTGAAAAATAAAACAAACAAAGCAAACAAATAGAAAACAATTGTGTGATTCCTAAACTTTTAAGGTAACCCCTCTTTTATCGAAATTTTCCCCAGCAGAGTCGCCAGTTCTGTAATACGGTGAACTGACTTTATCGATCAAAATGTCGCGGTTAAGCATGAGTCGCCACCGACTTTTATTTTATCCAAACAAATTCAGAAAGGCTAAAAGAAACAGAAAAAAACCTTTTAAAAAAATCTAAGTTCGGGGGGTAATTTATGCAAAGGGAAGGTGTAAGGCACCCTTTGCATCCATGGTTTTCCATGGGCTCTTAATTTCTTTGCTTGCTCGTTTTCAGAAAATGTAGATGAAAGAGGAAAAATGGACTTTAGCTCGTAAATGAGCGTAGCCAGTTTTTGAAGAATTTTGAGAAAGAATATAGAAAATAGAGCATGGCAAGGCAATTAGGGGCAATTACCTTAAACTCAGATGATAGGTCTCTTTTTAGCCTTTCAGAATGAAAGGGTCAATCCTTGCCATAAGAGGGCAGGAAGCCTTTCGTTTGGAGGTAGAAGGGTCATCGACTTATCATTCGCTCAAAGACTGACCCATGCCATAGAGAGGCAGGTAGTCTAAGGGAATGATCATAATAGCCTTTCGTAGGCAGCCAGAGGATACCTTAGCCTTTTTCGTAGGCAACTTCCGAGGGTCGAGATCATGCATATCGAAGGCAGCATCATTAGGGACCATGATCTTAATCGAGGCAACTGACTAAGGTATCCTCGTATTCGAGGGACTGGCTATTCTGCAAAATAACACAAGGCAACAGACAACAAGGCAACAGAGAGGTTACCCCAAAAGTGTGCATGGGTGCATCAATCACGTGATTTAAATTATCTTATAATTAGTGAGGCTAATTCAATTCACGGTTGCACTCCCTAAATTACTAACCACGCAGTTTAATATAAAGCAACAATAATAGCAAATATGGGGAAGGGGACAATGAAACCAGCGGATCCCCAATAGGGTTTGGCATAAGTAATAATAAAAGACAGAAAATATCAGGGTTAGGGTTTAGGGTTACCAATACTCGTAGCTTTGGCAGTCGACAAATCCTGAAAATTGGAAAAGAAAGAATAAACAGAAGAGTGAGTGCATTATCGGTTCGGTGGTCAATTGGGGTTAACCCTAATAAAAATAAGAGATAAAGAAATTAATAATAGATAAATAAAAGGGTACTTAGCTTTTGTATTTTGATTTGATCTGACATGGTTGACAGTCGGAGGAACTCTGAAGCATGCACAAGCTATGAATGTCTGCAAAACAGTTTAATGCTTACGATGGTAGTACCTCGCAAAAAACAAGAAAATGGTTAGTACGGATATAGAAAAAATAATGCATGAAAAATAATAAAAATATTAACAATTGATCAAGAAAATAACGAAAAAATATCTGAGAAAAAATTAAATTCTAAAGAGAGAATTAAAATTAAAATAAAATATTTTTAGTACCTTTTTATATAAAAAATAAAACCTAATTACTAACAATTTTTTAGTGTTTTTTAATGTAGAAAAAAAATCTAACTATAATGTTTTTGTATTTTCTTTTTATAATTCAAACAACTCATTAAAAGAATATCCTAAAATTAAACAACGGTAATTAAATTGACAAAAAAAGAAACTAATACTATAATTATTAAAAAAACAAAATGAAAGAAAACTTACAGGTAGCCTTCATCTCCTAAAGTGTAGCGTGAGAGTTTTGACTTCTTCTAATAATAAAATAGCCAATCTTAAATTGACACGTGGCCACCCATTTATTAATAATAACAAATTAAAAAAAAAAAAGCAATATAGTAGAAATTGGGATGAGATTTAGAAAGGGAAACAAGTTTGTTCTCTCTTCGCGATCTCTTCTTTCTCCATTCTAAGAATTACAACACCCTGTTTTTCTCTAAGAACAAAATAAAAATAATTCAAACTCCTATATATTTTTAGTAGGAAGATCATCAGCCACCGATAAACACATCAAAACTAACACAAAATAATGTAAATCAAAGCAAATTGCAGAAGAAGATGGCGGAACAGATACCGATCGGAGATGACGTCGGGAGGCGACGTAGATGCGGTGGTGGCAAGGCTTGCGGTGGCTGTGTGAGTTTGGCACCGACGCGGCCGAAAGCTGATGAGCTACGTGGTGGTGCGTTGTCTTGGTCTGAACACCGACGACGGCATCGTGGTGGCCGAACCTGTTGAAATCGGATCTACTTTACTTCAGCTTCATCTTCCTCTTTTGTATTGAATCCACCTCCGGCTTCATCGTTTCACTTTCTTACCTGTTAAAAGAAAATTACACAGATTTTTATTGTTATGTTACCCTATGTTTAAGTGATGATGACAGGACTCGGCGCCGTCGGATGGGTCCGATTTGGAGGAAGTTGTGATTTAACGGTGTTGTTGCAAGTTATTGTGACCAATTCGTTTTGGAATTTGTTAATGCTGTGAATTTTTGGTGGATGGTTTATGAGATAGTTTGCAGGTTATTTGATGACGAGGAATTTTAGAGTGGGTTTATGAGTCTGTGATGTTGTTAGTGTATTGAAAAGTGGTAGAAAATAGGGTTGGCTCCGGTGCGTAGGAGGAAGAAAAATAAGGGTTAATTGTTCCAGAAAAATAGGTTAGGATTTGTCAGTGTACCTGAGTGAAAAAAAAGGCTAAGAGAGAATATTTATAAGATAGGAGATTAGGTTAAGAAGTTAAAAAATGGAGAAAATCAAATTGATCATAATTAATTAAAATAATTAAAAACCCCAAAATTAAATTTATTTGATTTGAGATTTATGATTATATTTAATCAATTATATCAATTCTTTCTTAAAACTACAAACACTAACCTAAAATGCAAAAAGGTGTAAAATCTTTTGAAATCTTTTTATTTTATGATTTTTTGGTTATTTTTTGAATTATAAATGGGAAAAAGTTAAAAAAACATTTTTTAAAATAATAAATAAATAAAATACGAAAATAATATTAATTAATAAAAAAACTTATTTTTATGATTTTTTATATATTTTAAAACAGAAATAAAATTAGTAACAAATAAAAGGAAAAAATGTCAGTAAGTGAGATTCGAACTTGGGACCTCTAGCTCTTGTACCTCTTACGCTCAAATCCTTACCAACTGAGTTACGTCACTTATTCGGAATAAAATGGCATTTGCAAATATATGAGGGCAAATTTTGGGGTATGACACATCTTAAATAACAACACATCATAGTTTATCATTCACCCAATTACATCATATTCAGATTATCAGGAACATCCATTGTTTACTCAAACATCATCAGAACACATCTTTCATACAGACAATCATACTCAACACTAATTCAACAAAACACGCAAGCAACACATCATCAATATTTATAACACTGGAATACTTCCAATCATGTTATAAAAGTATGCATATGTATGAACTGACACTATGCATGTGGTACCAACCTCATCAAATGGGAATAACCCATGACCGATCCAACATCATCCAGATACGGCCCTGCCAGCACAGATTCCACACAATGGGAATCATGCCCTTCACTGATCCAACACACCCTTATGGATACAGTATCATCAATGCACATGAATGAATGCAACATATACAACATACTCATATCCTCGTCAAGTCTAATGAGTAACATCGTCAAATACTCATTTCATCATCATCATCATCAATATCATCATCATCATCAAAGTATGTTTATATACATTAACATCATTCAAATAAAGTCAATCATCATCATCATCATCATCATTAAATAACATACATGTGTCCACATTAATCATCATCATTAACAAGAAGAACACACATGTATCCACATCATTCCAACACAACTCAATCAACATCATATAATTCTCAACGAATCATCACATCATAATGTTTTCAAAACAACATCTTATATTGTCACATTTCATCATATATGTCAACAATACATCATCCAATCAAACAAATCGTCACATGATTAATATTTCAACATAGCATGTATTTACACATCTCATCACATATATGTACAATACATCATTCATCAAGAAATAAAATCATATAAAAGAAATAATTGGATTCACACCTTATTTCATCATTTAAACACGTAGGCTATCTCATAAGATTCATCGTGCTCGAAACGGCACTAAAAACGGACCTACTGTTCGAAAGTTACACATCATTTAACTTTTCCAAGAAAACAACTAACGCTACAGCACGCGGCGCAACCAATGTTCGCGGCGCGACCTGAACCACAAAAGCACGTTCGCGGCGCCAACCTATGCACGCGGCGCGGAACGAGAAAAAGTTACGCCTTCGCGGCGCCAACACGGGGACGCGGCGCGAACTGGCGATTTCGCAGACTATCGGGTCTGCGTCAGATCCTGCGATCTGACTCAATCTGAGTCCAAAACTGTCTCTAAACGTCATATATAGGCAGTTAATCATCAATTGCATCATTATTCATCATCACACACCAAAACAACACATAATCAACCAATAATCCATGCAATTTTCATCAATTCATAACCTCCCTAAACCTAACATATGATCCAATTGACTCAACAACATCCCTAATCAATATTATTATCTAAGAACACGATAATAGATGATAACCAGAGAGTCCCCCCTTACCTTAGCCAAGAGTTCTTGATCTTTGGTCCTCTTCCTCTTTGGTTCCTCTTTACGTTCCTCAGCTCTTCTCTTCCACTTCTCATCTTTCACGTTCTGACTTTTTTCCTCATTTCCCAATTTTCCTTATTTTATGAAACATAACATTTTAGTTAGTAAAGGCTTTACTAACATAATACCCCCTCTTTACTAACACCACACTTGGCCCAATAGCCTATCTCATATTTCTTTCCAAATAATTCCACAAAATACTGAATAATTCCAAATAATAATTTAATTTCCAATTAAATTAAATTTAGAAATTATGGGGTGTTACAGATGGGACTTTGACTTTTCTCACGAGGTGGCTTAAACCTACAGATCCCTTGGGCTTCTTTTTCTTTTTAGTCATCAGGGCTTTCAGTTCTTGTTGCCCCTTTGCTAGCTCCAGAATTGCTATCTGAACTTGGGCGTTCTGTGCTTCGAGATTCTTGATGCTTGTTTCGGAATCCATCCCTTCTAACTGAAAGAAACAGCGAGGAGATGAGAAACCTGTCATGTGAACTTGTTATGCAATGTTTATGAATGAAATGTATATGCAATGTTTTCAAGGATCTTAGAATTTAGATTTGTTTAAACAAAAGAGAAACAAACATTTATTAGTCAAACAATTTATTTCTTTTTTTCTTTTCCTTTTTTTTGTTTATTTTTTTTCTTTCTTCTCTTTGCCTCTTTCGGGTTTTACAAGGTAAAATAAAGAAAATAAAGGATTCTTCAAGCCTCCCATGGACGCTTTCTCTTTGCTCCCAGGAACGTGTTGATCTGCTGTTCTTCATGGAGTTGTCTGGTGAGCTCTAACACTTTCCTCTCATAGTATTGACAGTATGCTTTGAAGGTGTCTCTTTATCCTTTTAGTTGGACCCAAGATTTCTGCAGCTCTTCCAGGTCAGTTGGCATGTCCGGATGTAGAATAACTCGAGGTTCGTCCCCTTCGACTTCTGGCTCAATAGTCACAGGTAGAATAGCGGGATATGGCATGATGAACTTCTGAGCACGAGCACGCACCCATTTGAGGTAAGGCTCCATGGGAATAGAGTTCCATTGTCCTAAAGTCTTGCTTTCTACTTTGTAGACACTGCCCCACGCATGTATAAACCTTCATCGATATCTTTGGGAATCATTTTCGTAGTCGAACACAATGCCACGGATAATCATGTCAAGAGGACCGTTTCTTCGTGCATATCCAAATTGGCGCAAAGCTAAAGAGGGGTTGTAAGTGATGCCTCCCATGATGCCAAGGAGTGGCACATTAGGGTACTCCCCACAATGGTCAATGATAGTGATGTCTCTTTGAAAGAAGTTATTCCACCGGATATCTGAATGAGACAAAGACATAATCCTGCGAGACCATTGCATCCTTTGTTCGTTTCTCAACACTGATCGGGGAAGGTGTAATGTAAACCATCTAGCCAGCAGTGGCACACAACACATAAGAGTTCCTCGCTTTTTCATAGTACGAGTGTGTAAAGAATGTAGTATGTCTCCCAGCAAAGTAGGCACCGGATTGCGGGTTAAGAAAATGTTGATAACGTGTACACTTATGAATTGGTCGGGATTAGGGAATAAAACCAACCCATAAATCAAAAGAGCCACAACTTCTTCAAAAGCTTGGTAACTTCTATCTTTTAATAGTGATCGAGCCTTTTCCCTTAAGAACTTAGCGAGCAAACCCTTGACTCCACTCTTTGTTTCCCAATTGGACTCGATTTCTGACTTTCGTGAATGTAAGGCAGCAGCAATTATTTCAGGTTTTGGAATCTTTTCTAAACCAGTGAAAGGTAATTGATCTCGAACATGTAACCCAATTAGCTCAGAGAACTCTTCCAAGGTGGGTACTAGCTGGTAATCAGGAAATGTAAAACAATGATGTTCGGGATCAAAGAATTGGAACATGACCCGTATCATGTCTTCTTCAAATTTTGAGGTAACCAAATGGAGTAGGTGACCATGCTTTTCAGTGAATTAAGCATTTCTGGGAAATTCTGATATTAAGTCCTTAAGTTCAGATGGTACTGTTGAGATATTGATCCGGATATAATCTCTGGTAGCGGGAGCCATTACCTGCAACAACAGAACAAAGGTAAACTCTTCGATCCTTGAAATGATTAGTGAGAAAATGAAATGTTTATGATGCTTATGATGCTTATGATGTTATGATGTCAAACATGTGGCACTCACAAACAAATCACACAATAGCCTTAGGTTTAAAGGCTTGCACGAGGTTTATATGTGATACCCTCCCCACTGAAGTTGAGTTGGTTTAAACCTGTCTTAAAATAGTATTCGGGTTCTATGATCCTTGGAGACAACATCTCAATACGGCACTCAGACGGCCGATCAAAACATCCCTCGAGGATAACCAACTTTGATCAACTTCAAAGCCAATCACTTAATAGGCCACAAGTCAAGTTCAACTAAAGGTTCTAAGACAAATTAGTGTTTAATGACATTTCGGAAGCCTAACATACTCCTTGATCGTTTTCAAGGGATATCAGTACAGACCAAAGTGTCGCACTAACGGTGACTACCAGATCAACCGTATCGGTACATGCCGTACAATTTCCTTGGTCTATTGTCACATACTTAAGGTATCTCGAGATTCGGGTTAGAATCTTTCACACAAGTATATACCCAAATAAACCTTTGAAAAAAATAGAACAATCAAGACAAGCGATTGAAAACATCGAAGTGATCTAAACTCTAAGGTAACCCCTTTTTGAAAACAATTTGTTTTTGAAATTCCCCAGCAGAGTCGCCAGTTCTGTCTTCCTCGGTTTTTTTCTCGTGAGATACGAACTGACTCTTCTTTTATTTTTTGAGTTTTTGAAAATCAGAGAGTCGCCGCCGACTTTTATTTTATCCAATTAAGGAAAGGTTTATAAAAGAAACAGAAAAAGACCTTTAAAAGATTTTGGGTTCGGGGGTAGGTTATACAAAGGGAAGGTATTAGCACCCCTTTGTATCCATGGTTATCCATGGGCTCTTAATTTCTTAGCTCACTTGTTTGAATCATTTGTCTTGCTTTGAAATGCTTGTATGTGGTTTTAAAATACCTTTGTAAATTAACTTTGTAATGATCCTTGTGCAGATGTATACAAAGTGTCTTATCTTTTGAAAGATGTTTTGAAAAAAGATCTTTAACTTCGTAATGATCCTTGTTTGGATATATACAAAATGTTGTCTTTTTTGAAAGTTTTGTTTTGAAAAACAGTGATATGTGAAACATTTGTTGTTTTGTTTGATTTGAGCAAGCAATTAGGAGATCTACCCTAAGTTCATAAGGTCCTTATTATTTTCTTTTAGAAAATTTTCTTTGACTGGATACAGAAAGAAATTATTTGAATTGCATTTGAAACAATAGAATTGATTTTGAAAAGAGTAACAGAGGGATTACCCTAAGAAGTGCAAGTGTGATTGTGTTTTGATTCAGATATTTTTGTCTTTGAAATTAGTGACCTAACACTTCAGTTTTTATCTTTTGACATACACGCAGTTTTATATGTACAGAAATTTAAAGCGCGGGAATGTAAAATGCGGAAAGTAAATCTACGCTATTACATCGATTGTGCGGGAAATGTAAACTACGCTATTTACATGAATTTGACAACCTGTACACTTATCTATGAATTTAAATTGCAATAAGATAAAGGGAAGTATTTTTTTGGATTTTTCTTTTGAAGAAGAACGGGTAGAAACACCTGTAATTAAGGTTAGTAAAAAGAAAATTACTTAGTTAACCCTAAATCTAAGTTGATTTTAAATAATTAACTAAGTCCAGAAATGATTCTAAGCTTAATTAATCACTTAGCCTAATTTTTTTTGTATTTTTGATGATTAAACTAGTTAAAGCCTAATTAAACTTAATTACAAAGGTGAAAAATAGAATTTAACCTAATTAAATTAAGTCAAAAATTATGTCTAGAAATTAATTAATTGATTTTAACATAAAGCCTAATTAATTAGTGTTCTAACAAGTAAATAAAAATTAATTAACAAGCCTATATTAATTAATTATGCAAAATAGCCTTAAACTAAATAAAATATTAATATTTTTATGTCTAAAAATAAATAAATATTTTATCAGATTAAAACTAAAAATAAAATATTTTTGGTGTTTTGTGATTGGTTGATTTTAATTTAAATGCAAAATATAGAAATTATTAATTAAATATGCAGGGGGGTGTTAAATTGAAACAGAGAAATAAACTGAAATCAGTTGTTTTTTGCATTTGGGCCTAAAACCAGGGGGTGTGGAAATCAGTTCGTGCAAGGCCCAGTTCAATTGTTTCTATTTTTTTTTTTGAATTTAAGTCTGGTGGGTCCCATAACTTAAACCAGAGCCAATCAGGTTATTTGATTTTGCCACGCATGCTGTCAACGTTTGACCAGCCAATGAGAGAAGGAGGAAACGCCACGCGAGCCAGTCAATCCCCCCTTGGACTTGTTGACCGCCGGAACAGTGTTTCCGGTCTTCTTCTCCGGCGAGGTGACTTTTGAAACCTGCAAAATTGTTAGTTTTAAAGCGCAAGGAACACCCTATCCACCTAATTCGAACCTCCTGAACACGATGGTGGCCTTGGTTTTTTCTAAAAGTGTTCGTATCAAGAGATTCGAAGCAAGGAGTTTAAACACGGTTGAACATGGCCAAGCTTGTTTCAGGGACCTATGCTTCCATGTTGTACGTCAAAGCTACTCTAAATCACTTCACAAACTCAAACAAAATGTTAGATATAATTTATATATGCTTATAAATGAGATATGGATCACGAAAATTTAAGCCAATCGGAGAGCATGAGTATGATCGTTTCAAGTACTTTCAGCCATGGATTTTGATCCCAACTTACTATATTATGTCTCAGAAGATGATTAGGACAATTAGTTTGTATTGATAATGGCTGGAAACCAAAAAATGAAAATTACAAAGTTTTGATATTTTTTTGAGAATTTTGTGAGTTTCTTGGCTATTCCTCGGTGTATTTTCGTGTGTGTGTGTGTGTTTACTGAAGTATTCTAGTCCATTTATAGGCCATGGAAGTGCTGCAAACTTAAGCTATCAAGCATTGATTGCTTTTGAACTTTTGAATTTTTAAATAATAAAAACTTTGAATTTCTTGGCCATGGCTTGATTTTCTTCATCCCTCTTGCTCTAGGCCTGCCATGTACTTCTATGCTGCAGAGTTTGGATCAATTTTGATGGCTTTTGCTTAAGAACAAAGCATTGTATCATTATCTTACACCATTTCTTTTTTAATTTAACTTTAAATGTAATAAAATTAAACTAAAAAAGAAATAAAAATGTTATGGGCCTTAGGTTGGTCGTGGGAGGCCCTTAGCATCATCAGAATCATGTTTGGATCATGAAAACTTGGCCTCTTTTGGAAAAAAAACAATTTTGATGAATGTTGGTTTCATGCATTTTCCAAAAAATAGCCAATTTCAACAAGGCATATCTCCCTCAATTTTGATCATATGAAGGAGTTCTTGTACTTTCTAGAAACCTCAAGATGTCCTCTACAAGCTACTTTGGAAACTTTTTTTCATTTGGAGAAGTTATCTTGATGTTATGGCCTTTGACAAAAAACCACTTTTTGTTGACTTTGAAAATGACCTGTAATGTCTGAGCTCATATTTTTCAAATGGTAAATCCAATTACCATGGGATCAATTGAATTTGAAAGATAATTGAATTTCCTTCAAAACAAGCTTTGGTTGGAATTTTTTGAAAGAACGAGGAGATAGTTATGGCCGGTCAAAGTTCAGTTGACTTTTTAGGAGAAAACCCTAATTTTGAAACTTAGGGTTTTGTTGATTTTTTATCTTTTCTTGATGAATTATGATCAACCATTGATCAAATAATGAATCTTTTGACAAAATATGGATGCTGACAAAAAATTTCATTTTTGACTGTCTGTTGACTTTTCGGTCAAACTGGTCATCTATTGACTGTGTGTCTGAGTGAATTGAAGTTTGAAAATTTGTCTGGTGGTACTTTGAGACATATGGAGGGCCATGAAATCCATTTGAGGTCTCAAAAAACTTGTTCTCCTGAAAAAAACAAAAACCCTAGTTAGGGACTGTTTGTGTAGGAGACAGTTAAGCGTACCTGATTTTTGTGCAGTGTTGAGTCTCTGCTGATCATGTGATTATCAGAAGACTTCTAGAAAAAAAATCTTGGAATTTTGAAATGCAAAAGATTGACTTGATTGATGGTACAAAACACGGAGAATCGTGCTGTCAGCGGGTTTGACTGTCAGTTGTTACCAGTACAATCTGAATCCCCGGACTCTGCGCCTGCAAAATTTAATTTTGTACCAATTGCGTCAGTACTATTTATCTGCCAATAAATCTCAAATAAATAGCGTGTGTGAAGTGATAAACAGTACTTGGCGTTTGTGTAAGAATAAATTCAACAGCGAACCAAAATACCGTATAAGAAATATTCTAAAAACCGAGTATTCATAAAATCAGGATATTTATAAAATCCAAGATTATATGAAACTCCCAATTTTTAGACAGAAGTCTATTGCCTTCTTTTTGAAAAAGATGCGGGCAAATTTTGGGGTATAACAAGGTTGATTGAGCAGAAGTCCTGAATAGTTCGTTTAAGTAAGGAAGTCTCGATAAGGTTAATTGAGCAGAAGTTCTGAATAATTGGTTTAGGCAAGGATGTCTCAATCAGGTAGATTGATCAGAAGTCCTAAATAGGTAGTTTGGGCAAGGAAGTCTCGATTAGTGAGATTGAGCAGAAGTCATGGACAATATGTTTGGGCAGGAAGTCTCGATCTGTAGGATTGAGCAGGAAGTCTCTTGCTTGAGGGCTTAAGCAGAAAGTCCTGAATAGGTAGTTTAGGAAAAGAAGTCTCTTGCCTGTGTGCTTGAGCAATGAAGTCTCTTTCTAGTTTGATTGAGCAAATTGTAATCTGAATGATTATAGTGAAAATCTATTGTGCTGCAATGGGACTAGACTAATCTCATTTTGGGAGAAACCATGATATATTGTGTGTCTCTTTATTTACTTCTGCATTTAATTATTCTGATGTGCACAGAACTTTGAAGTCAAACTCTAATTTGACATAGTTCTTCTTGATACAAAATTTGATTTTCTATCTCAGTTCCGAATCAAAATTCGAAAAGAAGTAATCTTTGGTATACACAATTCAACCCCCTTCTTGTGTATATATTTCTCAGCTTCACCCTCTGGCCTACAATATCCAAAGTACCAAAATTTATCTTCAACTCTTCACACTCTGCTTCTAAATCCAACTGTGTGCACTTTCTTCATGACTGACCTCATGCTCTTCAATGTGTAATTTCCTTCAAAAGATTACCTTGTATTTGGAAACCGGCAAGTTGACATGCACATGATAAACCATGTTTTGTTCTAAGAAACAACCACATGCATCTTGGCTTACACCAAATTTGTTTAGCCTTTCTAGTTCCTTCCCAATGCGTGTGTAATTTCCTTCAAAAGATTACCTTGTATTTGGAAACCGGCAAGTTGACATGCACATGATAAACCATGTTTTGTTCTAAGAAACAACCACATGCATCTTGGCTTACACCAAATTTGTTTAGCCTTTCTAGTTCCTTCCCAATGCGTTGTACACACTATCTTGAAACAAAATCATTCAAGTTGGCATAGAATGAAGTGTTATACCGATGCTCAATATTGATAATGCTTTTTTGAAACAACACCATGATTGAACCTAACTGCAACTTCAACTTGGTGTTCATAGCATCCCAACTTCACCATAAATTTCTCTAACTTGTAGTCAACATATTTTTTAGTCTCCAATGACCAGACTCCACCCTAAAAACCATAAATAGAAATATATGCTAAATTATGATTAGTAATGTAATAACATAAAACTAACATGTTTTATGTACCTATTTGTTGTTGTGTTCCCAAAATGAGTGACTTTGTTAGTTCAAACAACAACAAACCTTTTTTTATAAGTTGTCAACCATGTTTTACTCACATAGTTAACAAATAAAGGAATATTAGCATAAACAGTCTCAAAGTGCTTCAAGTGTTCGACAAACTCAGTTTCTCTATTTGAGTATATGATGTTGTTCCATAGATCCATGACATACTATTGTCTTTCTGATTTAACATACTATTTATATTTTATACTAACGTTTTTTTTTTGAAATATTGAACGAACACAACAAATGAGTTGAATTTGGCAACACAACTTCAATGGCATTCACCAATGCAAGTTCCCGGTCCGTCACTACAACCTTTGGTAGCAATTTCTCAGAAGAGAACAACTCTTTAAGCTTATCTAATGCCCATGTGAATTTCAACCCCCTTTCATGTTCCAAATAGGCAAAGCCAATTGAAAACGTCAACTTTGTTGACGTAACACCGACAATCTCAGGCAATGGTATCCGGTACCTGTATAGTTTTTCAATGGACGTAATTAAAAAACTACTAAATGAAAATCTGCATTTTTTGATAAGCAGTGGTATCTGATACATGTATAATTTCCTATTTGTCTTGTATGTGCAGTAAAAGAATCAAAACCAAATGAAACATATTTAACAACTTTACTAAATCAGGATGTGTCCAAAAGATATCAACAACAACATTTGAGTCATCCCTACTTCTAGTCTAGCACATGTATTTCTCTCTATGAATAAGACTCAACAACATCAACATTTTCATCAAGGGACCTCTCTTGCTTGTAGTGTATATAGCTCTAGCTTTATACACCTGGGTAACACTCGTGTGGTTTTTTGAATCTTTGTCTTTCATGTGAAGTCAATACTCTCCATCCAATGTATTTTGATGAAGACAAAGTACAAATAAAATGATCATGTCAAAAAGTATGGAAAAAGCTTCAAGTACATTTTATCTATTCAAGACTCATCATCTGTGAAATTTAGCATCAAATTATTCAAGAATTTTAATTTGAAAACTAGCATGGATCTTGATTGATATAGGTACAAACATGCAAATATATTGATAATTTTAGTGCTCAAATTTTCCAAAAACACATGCATGCATGGTCTAATTGGATGAAAAACACTTTATGTTTCTATCCTGAAAAACAAAGTTATTGGCAAAAATATGTTCAGGAAATCAATTCCCTTGTTATGGGAAATCGATTTCCACTTTGTGTCTAGCAAAAAATATTGTTTTTAAGAAGTTCATTTTCAGGCATGGAAATTGATTCCTTAAAAAAATTTCAAATTCTAATCACAATGTTTCACATGGAAATCGAATACCCATGTTTATGAAATCGATTTCTTGCAAGTCAGTGGCCATTTTTAGTCTGTTTTCAATCATTCTTAGGGGTGTCAAGAATATATATATATATATATATATATATATATATATATATATATATTTATATATATATTTTCAGAATACAAATTTCACCTCTTCCATTGCAATTTAACATCATTTTATTCACTCAAAATTTCAAACAAGTGTTCTGTTCTTAATATTTCATGAAGAATTTTTTGCATGTATGTTCATAACATTCCAGAAAATTCATATCATTCTCATAAACACTTGAGCACTATATTGTCATTATAAATTGCATGTTTGGAAGGGAAGATCAAGCTTAGTGTTTCATACATATTCATATTCTTTGTTACTTAATATTTTCTCAAAATTGTTTGTAATTCATTGTTGTCCAGGATTGTTGGAAACAAGAGAGTAGAAAGGAAATTATTGTTTCCTTGTTCTGCTTGTTTGGTTGTACCTTGCTATCCAGGATTATTGGAAGCAAGAGGTTGAAAGTGAGAGGATGGTTCTCATTTCAACTTGATTGATCCAAGAGGATTGTTCTTGGTGGTTTCGTTGTTAGAAGATTGTAGGAGAAGTCTTGATTTTAGGCTTGTACAAATATCTAACAATAGTAAAATCTCTTTCGTGTTGAAAGGGGACTGAAATACTCTCGAACTGTGAGGGGAACCAGGATACATCCTTGTGTTCTTTAATTTTTCGCATTTACCGCTTTCACAAATCATAACCAGAAAAGAAAGTAACACATTTCAAAACTCTTGCACCAAACTAAAATAATAAGAACAAGTATTCTAAAACCGGATAAATTTTCAAAGTCCTAATTCACCCCCCTCTTAGGCGCACTCAATAACTTATATTTCAAAGCACCAACTATGTACCTTGGAGCCATATTGTACTTCGTCATTGTCATTCACAAATTATCTTTCACGATCTTTCAGAAGACCCAATATGTCATGGCCTTCTAAATCTTTAGATAGTTTATTGTGCATCATGCACCTAACAATCACCTTTCAACCAGTACAACTTGGCACAAATCTCAACCTAAAGGAATATTTAACTTTCATACTATAAATTCCCTCTAACGAATTATTGCTTTCAAATGCATTCTTCTCTATTTATCTTTCCTCCCTCGCTTCTCATGAGCAATATCTGAATGAACAGTGACAACAATAATACCATGCTGTTTACTAGTAATCTGTGTCCATGCTAAAACTTCAGACCGAAACTTAAAAATATGTCAATTACAACATATAAAGAGTAAACTATAAATATCATAGAGACGGGAAAACCTTTAAATTTTGAAATGGTTACGTAGAAAACATACAATGTCAATGGTGAAGAACTGCGTAAAATCTGTACAGAAACCCGTAGAAGACGTTGCCGGTTCTGGACCACACAAGTAAAATATTTTTCTGTACTACCGGAAATTTTGTATATAGGCAAAGTTTCCTGTATACCGAAAATTTACAAATTTCCGAAAGTTTTTGTTACGCACCAAAAATTTTGAGAATTTCCGATAAGTTTTTTTTGTTGTTTTTTCCAGATAAATACCTGAATTTTCAAAATTTCCGGTAATTCTTCCCTGACAATTTCGTTTTCCCCACACTATTTCCGATAAAAACGCAAATTAGACTAGAAACTGCGAAAACCTCGTACCGGAAAATTTTTTTTTACTACTGGAAAATTTATTTTTTACTGCCTTGGTCATAGTGAATTTTTTTAGGGGTTGGAATAGCAAGGGCATTTTTGTTATTAAATAAATATAAGGGTGTGAGGTATAACTGAGGGGGTGGCAAGCTAAAATCTCTCAGTGTCATCCCAACAATTTTTTCATTTTCAATATTCAAACTACCGACAATAAGATGATATGCTAACTTGACTTGGTTGTGTACACCACACACAATAAATTACCAAACATTTAAAGTTAGAGAGTACCCACACAATCCGAATGAACATCCACATTTTCTTGACTTTGTGTCATCAAGTTTTAGCTTTCTATTTGTTTCTTTGTACACACCACCTCTTTCAAATCTAACTCAATAGAAACTTTTCTTCTATAAAAACTATAATTAAATCTCTCGATAACTATACCAAAACCAATTTAATTGTTTCAACACAAACCCGTTTAAACATGTTATCTCGTAATATAAACTTTAGTTCATGGCTAAAATATTTACTTACACAAATTACAACAACTACTACTTTAGCAACTCCGGGTTTAAGAGCACCCGATTCACCAACTTCTGGTACATTAGTATATGGACCAACAACGCCAGGTACCTCATAAACTAGATTGACAACATCAGGTTCCCTCATTGACTAGATTGACAACATCTGGGTAAACCATATCTATAGTCTTTGCACGTAAAAGAAATAGAATCAAACAATAATTGTTAGAATTTTTGGGGTCATACATGTAATAAATTAATGTGTTAGGACCATTATTTAATTAGCCAAATTAAAGTGATCTATTTAATGTAAAATTTAGGGCTAAGGATGTAATTGTCATGAAAAATATTATGTAGATACCAAAAGTCTTATTTCTATTTTTTGTGATGGGTAAAATTGGAATAAGAAAACTTGAATAATCATGACCCTTCATGGAAGGGCATGAGATTCTAAACTTGAATAAACATGAACACGACACGTATGCGAACACAAAAGCGAAGTCGAAAAGCAAATCCCACGGGGAGAGGAGAGTGGCACGCAAGATCAAGGAGAGGGAGAGGAAGTTCGAACTTGAAACCTTGATCTTCAATCCATGTTGTTCTTGATTCTTGAAGAAAATTGATGAGTATTGATGAAAGTTTTATAGAATTTGTGGTTTTGATCCAAGAGAATTGAGAGAGAATTGAAAGAAAGTATTTTTGATCTTTTGGTGAATTGAAATTATGAGAGTCCTCCCTTGATTTGTGAAGAGCAAAAAGTTTATATATTGTCAACGCGAAATATCCAAATTGCGCTCGGTGCGTCTTATTTTGGCTCATTTTTAAGGAAACTCGGTTCGGCTCTGAATTCCGGAACGTAACCAATGCCACCGCGAAGATGACCAAATTCGTGACTCGTCGCTGCGAGAATCATCTCAATCCGATAAGCAATGAAGAAATTATGCGCGTTTGAATGACGAGAAACGCCGATTCGTCTGGCGCGACTGTGCAGAATTTTGTGCGCACCGCTCAAAGAACTCAATAAAACTCCATCTTCTGCTCAAAATCTGAACAAACATGTGTGACGAAGAATCGAAGCTAACGAAATTTCTGAGAAAATGCCGCTGGAATGGACTTCATAAGATAAAAATCGAAGAACTTATGAATTTTCAAACTTGGCGAGACATACCCGAAAATGCACTTTTTTACCGAAAGACTACGACGTTCCTCAAAATGCTGGGAGTTTTCAGTGCATAATTGGCCTTCGGTCCGAACATATCAAATCTTGGTAATGATGGCACGGAGCTCCAGTTAAATTTTCGAGCGAATCCGGCGAGCGAATTGTGAGATATGATTTTTCCGAGGCACGAAACCCTACATTCAGCACCATTTTTCACTGCAAAATCTCAAGTAATTTGCAAATTTGACGACCTTCCTCAAAGAACTGGCTTCCGAGCCGAACACGAAAGTTGTAGATATTGTTGAAACAGTCGGGGCCAGGTGGGAACTCCGCTCATACCACCTTCAGAATAAGATTTGTGAATTTTCTCGTATTTCCACTATTTAAACCATTTTTCACATTGCGTTTCTTTAAAACCACCAGAACTTTTTATTGATTTTTTTCAATTTTTGAATGACGAAATAAACGTCATGGATAACTTATGGCTCAAATAAAGAGAGAAAATTTTGGGGTGCAACACACACACTTTGTAATGATAAACATGTCATAATTTTAAGGCTTCATATGTGAATGATAAATCAATCCAAAGAGGGTTTATTATTTGACATGTTTTATTATCAATGTTGGATTGTTATAACAAGAGTATCACTAGCAATTAATATTATTGTCCAAAGACTTGATATTGATTGTGCACTAGATATCTTGAGATGAGTTATGACATTATTTGAGCATATATTATTTGAGTTTATTCATGATTTATTTCAAATTGTTAGTTCTAGTTTTTAATGGTGCCAATTTTAAGGACCGGAAGGAAAACATTTTAATTGTTTTTGGCTGCATGGATTGACCTTGCATTAATGATAAATCGTCCCTTTCTCCTATAGACTTCAGTACCTCTAATGAAAGAAAAAAAATTATGAGAAGTGGGATCAGTCTAATCGCATGAGTCTTATGATCATAAAGTGCAGCGTTCCAGAGACATTCAGGGATACTATATCTAAAGAAATAACAAATGCTAAATATTTCCTGGCTGAAATTGAAAAGCGCTTTGCTAAAAGCGATAAAGTGAAAACAAGCACATTTCTTCGAAGCTTGATTTCTATAAAGTATAAAGGCAAAGGAAACATAAGAAAGTATATTATGGAAATGTCTAATATTGCTTCCAACAAATTTAAGGCACAAAAGTTTGAGTTTTCAGATAATTTATTCGTGCATTTGGTGTTAATATCTCTTCTTGCACAATTTGATCAATTTAAGATAAATTATAATTGACAAAAGGAGAGAGTACAAAGTGGACAAATTTTTATAGAACATTTAAGGACAAACTCCATGATAGCGGACCATATGACAAAGGGGCTTCCACCCAAGGTCTTTCATGAGCAAGCTGCTCACATGGGTGTTATAGAATTAGAGGATTCTTTAGTTTAGCGGGAGTTAGTCATTGTTATCAGTTATGTTCTATGTTTGATAGTATATATACATACTTATATATTTATATTACGTTCTGATCATAAATAAAGTTTAGTTATTCAGTTTATTGCACTTTGTATGATAATATTAAATTCATTAAAGTAAGGAGGACCAGTTGAAAATTGACATGTATTGATCACCTTCATGTGATTTTCATGCTACATATTTCATGATTAATCTATGTCATTTAGTTGTGTTTATATTTGTGATCATTGATGGGTTTAATTATGACTGATATAATGAAAACTGCTTTGGTCCTATATATGGATGTAATTAATGGACGAGGTGAGGATATGTCCAATGTTTATAATGGAAATTTTGAGCTCATAAAGTTTAACACATTTATAAGGATACATATATGACCAGTGGGAGATTGTTAGAATTTTTGGGGTCATACATGTAATAAATTAATGTGTTAGGACCATTATTTAATTAGCCAAATTAAAGTGATCTATTTAATGTAAAATTTAGGGCTAAGGATGTAATTGTCATGAAAAATATTGTGTAGATACCAAAAGTCTTATTTCTATTTTTTGTGATGGGTAAAATTGGAATAAGAAAACTTGAATAATCATGACCCTTCATGGAAGGGCATGAGATTCTAAACTTGAATAAACATGACTCTTCATGAAAGGGCATGTGATTCTTATAAATAAGGGGTTATGGTCCCTAATTGTAGATACTAGAAAAATATCATAGAATATTTATTCTCTTTATCCGATTTAAAGAGTTTCTACTGTATTATAATATTTCAAAATTTACCTGCTCATGTCATATCTTTACATATCTAATTAAACTAAGAGAAATGCTATAGCATGTCTCTTAAACTAAAGCTACATCCTTTAATTTTTTGTTAAAGAAAGCTGCATCCTTTGTTTGGCGTCACTGATAATCTTTTATTATTTTAATTTTCCCGTTAAGGGTGTGTTTGGTTCAAACGAGGGGGAGGGGAGGGGAGGGATTTTAATAGAGGGGAGAGAAGGGGAGGGGAGGTGAGGGGATTTTTTTAATGAGATGGGTGTTTGGTTCAAACGAGGGGAGGGGAGGGGAAGGGAGAGAATTTAATTAAAAATATGTTTGGTTCAGGAGGGGAGGGGAGGGGTTTTACTAATAATTTATATTTTTATCCTTATTATCTTATATAAGTGATACAATATGATATTCAAATGTGAAAAATTTATACATATTTTTTTGTTAGTAAAATTTATAATATTGAGCGATTAAAAAATTATAATTTATTACATAACGTTAAAAAATTGAGTCCACTTAATTCGAATAAAATATTCAACAACAAATTAAACTATATGTCGATAACAACTTTGAACTCGTAATGAATTATTTAACACATAAAATACATAAAATAATTTATTATTAAATATAAATGGTTTAAATCTTTTAATAAAATAAATTAATTAATTAAAATGAAAATTTTAAAATTTGATATAAAACAAATTACGATAGAATACATAACAAAATTAAAAAAAACGTAAATAAAGATAAAAGAGTTATAAAAAAAAAAATCAAAAAAGTGAAATGATTATGATTTATATTAAGGACAAAAATTTCAAAATAATTTGAAGATGGAGAAGAATTATAATAAGTTGATAGAAATAATTGAGAAAAATCAAACAGAAGAGAGCAATAATACAAAAGAAAATGAATAATTTTGAAGTATTAAAATAAAATTGAGGATATTATAGTAATTATAATAATTTTTAAAATATTAAAATTGAGATTCCCTCCCCTCCAAATCCCTCCGATTTGGAGGGACGCAAAAAGTGTGTTTTGGAGGGGTTTTGCTCCCCTCCCCTTCCCTCCCCTCCCCTCATAAAATTTGAACCAAACACATTTAATTAAAAATATCCCCTCCCCTCCCCTCCATCTACCCCGAACCAAACACACCCTAAAAGTTCAAATGCTTCAAATCTCATCAGAGTATATAATTTGCGTGACTGATAAGCATTTAGCAGTTTATACAACTTGAACTTGATATGATTATCCTAGTAACCAAAAGCATTTTATCACAATAAATCTAAGTATATAACTATATCCAGATTCTGTGCTTCATATTATAAAAAGTAATATGCATAGTACAAATTTTGTTTCCTTTTACAAAATGTAATCAAGCAAAGTATAAGAAAATTACACATATCTGTTATTTACTTTAGTGCTGGACATCATCAAATCATCACCCTTGAGATTTAGATAATTCCTTCAGAGCATTATCAATCTTTTTCTCAGATGGTTCACTAATGCATGCCACAAGAGGACTCTCATCTGGCACCACATCATCTCTTTGGTAGCTTCCTGGACCTCTAAGTTTATCATCTGAACAAGAGGAGCTGCATATAGAATGCTCATACTGTACCTTCTTATTCTCAACATCCGCAGCATATCCTTTTGTCTGGAAAAAAATGAGGTCATAAGGCCATACTCTTACGACTAAGCGGAAAAAGTAGAATTGAACAATTTAAGTGATAATAATATGATCAAAGAAAAACAAACCTTCTCATCGATAGTTCGATGAGCTAGCATAGTCTTCAGTACTTCATACAAGACAGTGGCAATCTGAACATTCGTAACCATCCCCTCCCTTCAAGAGAAACATCAGAAGAAGAAGAATAATAAGACATTGTAAAATCACACAACCTCCAAGAGCAAGTTTAAGAAAAATCAAGCCTTACGGTTCTTTAGTAAATTCACCATCCCTGATTCTAGTCTCGTAGAAAGTTTGGTAGTAATTCAGTAGCTCTCGGGGATCAGTTCTGTTAGTATGTTTCTGTGTTATCTCCTCTTCCTACAACCATGAATGTTAATCAAACCACTTTCAAAATATGAAAGAATTGCGAGAAATTAAAATTAGGCTGTGTACCCTTTCGAGCTTGCACAGCAGATTAGTCTTGAATTGTCGGACGCCATGGCCACTTGATGTTGGATCAATTGTATGAGCCTTCTCAACTGCATACCAGCGACCTGTAATTAGTTAAGCAAAGAAAAGTTATTGATTAAGCAAAAACAACAACAGCAGCAGCCAATGGAAAAACAACTCACAAAGATAGGCAACTCTAGGATTCTCCAATTCAATACTATTGGCAGCTCTAAGAATAGGCACAACAACAGCTAGTGAAGAAGGAACAATCTCACCATCCATAATATTCTCTTCACTGGTGCTACCCATGTTTCTACCACAAACACCGAAATCAATGAAAGTTTATATTTTGAGAATTGGGGATGAAACTTACATGCAAAGGAAAGCACGTGGAAAGTGAAAAAGATGAATGAAAAAAGGAGTTAAGGCATACACTCACACATCACATTGCTTTTTTGAGAAAAGTTTTGTCTTTTGGAATTGAAAATGGGATTAACGAATTGGGGATGAAACTTACATGCAAAGGAATGTGAAGTGCTTTGGAGGTTGAAGTTGCTATCACTTTAGTCTTTTCTTATGTATTAAAAAATATTTGGTTCAATGGTGAGATTCCGGCTTTAATTAAAAAAAATTACGGAGATGCATCTCCGTATACTTTCGACATCTAGATTTTATACTTCTTATTTACAGAGATGCATCTCTGAACGATATTTAATCAAAAGGGCGCAAGAACCCTTTCTCTTTCCTCACTCCTCATAATACTCTCAAACTCTCACCTCCCGAAATCTCTCAACTCACATTCACTCAAAATCATTTAACACATTCCTACAATAATAAAAATGATAAATTTGTAGAAAAAAAGATTTAACAATTTGTTATGAGAATTTTAATAAAGTAGTTCTTATTTTTAATATTTTTAAATTTCATCATTTAGAAGTATTATAGAAAAAAGAAATGTTTAAATTAATATTTTTTAGAGACTTTTTAAACAAAAATATAATTTATATTTATACTTGTAATATTATAGACTTCATTTTAAATAAAAGAAAACATCATTTATCTTGAAAAAACTCTAACAACAAAAAAATAAAGTATAACTTTTATGCAGAATATTTACACGGATTGTAAAATATTTCTTCCTTGAACATAAAAGTAGTATCAAAGTCAAATGTTCAAAATTAACTTCTCGTTTTACATATAATAACTTTATTTCTCCATCCAAATCACTCTCTAACATTTCCTCTTTGATATGATCTTCACTCATTTCAATTTGATATTGCTTTCTCACATTCCATTTCCATTAAAAGTTTGTATTTTGTCACTCATTGATGCACGAATACGATTTTATATAGGTTAGTTTATATGCCTAACACTACTAGATGTCACAACTTTGAACACATTTCTTTCCCTTGTTTTAATATAGTGATTGAGGACTTGTATTTATTTAGTTATTAAAATAGAACATGTGATGTGTAAGAAAATGGTTAACCAAAGTTTCAGAAAAATAGCATGTGTTTGCTATTTTACGTTGTCTGGACATGTTTTTTTTTAAACAAGATATATTGATAGGGAGAACTAAGGGTTCTCCAATCCGATTACACAAGAGACGGAAAGAATCCGACAAAAAAGAAAATTACAACCAATTAAAATTATGAGAGAAAAAGAAGCGGATCTTTAGTAAACTCATAAAATGAATAATTGGAGTAGGTAATTTTCCCGCAAAAGGACCACTTCCAAACCATAGACTTAATGTTCCAAACCGTATCACTACGGTTCCACTTTTCTTCCAGGAAGCAAGCACCATTCCTCACCAACCACAAAGTCCATGTAGTAGCCAACCACACTACATCCGCCTTACTTTTTTTTAACCTTTTTATCCTTGAAGAACCGATGCCAATCCATAAAATTTGACAAGCACCTGTCCTCCATATCGCCCTCTTTACCCACCCAAAGAGCTATGTCTAACCAAATTGCCTTCACCACCCGGCAACCCAAAAAAGAATTGTTTCTATTCTCTACTTCATATCCAAATAACGAACAATTCAATTTATCTAAAGGAAAAGAAATACCTCTATACACCAAAAGATCCTTTGTCGGGATCCTATCAAGAAGAAGTCTCCGCCCGAAAGCCTTAATTTTAAAAGGCACCTCCGCCTTCCACACAAGACCAAAAGCATCCTCAAACTCATTTGGTGGCCCAAAAGGAATGACAGCTAAACCCAAAAAAGTGTAACAAGATGCCACCGAAAAGACCCCTTCCCAATTGAACTTCCATGAAACAACATCTCTCCCTTCCCACACACCAATGAAATCGGCCACCAACTTCTTCAACCACCTCATACTCGCCGAAAGTCCTCTTTCCGCCTCCTTCTCCCTCGAGATCCCAAAATCCCCCCACTTCCAATTTCCCTCCACCCACCCACCCATTAATGCCACCGATACACCTTTCAAACAAGAAGCTTCATAAACATCCGAAAAAACATCCTTCAAAATACCTCCTCCCCACCTATTAGCTTCCCAAAAAAGAGTGTGATACCTATTACGCACAACAAAGCTACATCCTTCAACAATTGGGTCCCTTAAATAACCCCTCCCAATATTCATAATATCCCTCCACCAAAGAGAAGAATGAGAAGAATGAAATGAAAAAGATGGAAAGGTAAACGATTTAGCACAAGACATACCGTACACCAACGGGGATAAATCACCATAGCGGGCCTTTAGAACCCTTAACCAAAGAGAATCTACACCGTGAAGAATTCTCCACCGCCACTTGGAAAGAAGAGCTTGATTAAAGACCGCGATATTTTTTACTCCTAGTCCCCCTTTGTCAAAAGGAAGCGTAACCTTTTTCCAACTCACCTAATGAATTTTCCTCTTATCCTCCAAACCTCCCCATAAGAAATTGCTTTGAATCATATTCACCTCTTTCACCACTTTCAAAGGCATCTTGTAAAACGACATAATGAAAATAGTCAATGACGTGAGAATGGATTTCAAAAGTGTGATTCTACCTCCCAAATTAAGGAAACGATTTTTTCAACTCCCTAGGTGCTTCTTTAACTTCAACACTAACGACTTCCACGTCGCCTCTTTCCTCGGGTTTAAACCAATCGGAATACCAAGAAAATAGAAATTACTATCCTCCACTTTGCAAGAAAGAAAAAGAGCCACGACTTCCAAAAAAGAACCCCTTGTATTAATGTTGATTAACTTACTCTTGTGATAATTGATCCCAAGCTCCGAAACCACTTCAAATGCCCTTAACACCCCTTTAATCGCCTTCACATGTTTCCATGTCCCCTCTCTCACCAATAAAGTATCATCCGCAGATTGAAGAATGTCCACCCAACATGAGCCTTTAATGCAAAAACTACCGAAATGCCCAATATCTATAGATTTTATCACTAACCTCGATAGGCCTTCCGCCACCAAGACTTTGAGAAAAGGTGAAAGAGGATCACCTTGTCTCAAACCTCTGTGAACACTGAACTCCTTTGTGGGACTTTCATTAACAAGAACCGATATACTACTATTGAAAACCAACATCTCCATCCATCCCATCCACCTCTTACCAAAACCCATTCTCTTCAACAAATACCTCAAAAAGCCCCAACTAACTTTATCATACGCTTTCTCAAAATCGAATTTAAACATCAAGAAATTATTTCCTTCCCTCCTTGCGTAATCCACCACTTCGTTTGCAACTAGAACTCCATCCAACAATTGTCTACCAGGCACGAAAGCATTTTGACAAGGAGAAATAAGGCCATCAAGAACACACTTTAACCTCCCCACCAAAAGTTTAGCCACCACCTTATACATACAACCCACCAAACAAATGGGTCTATAATCATTCAAAGACAACGGATTTGTAGACTTAGGGATCAACGACAAAAAAGAAGATGAGATGACCATGGAAATAACATTGCCGGAATAGAAATAATTGAAGAAAAGCACGAAATCTTTTTTAACGATGTCCCAACACTTCTTGATAAAAAGGAACGGATAACCATCCGGTCCCGGACATTTGTCACTCCCACAACTCCATACCGCATATTTTATTTCTACTTCAAGAAAAGGTTTTTCTCAGTTTGCCGCCATCTCCTCACTTATGCTCTTAAATTCCACCCCTTCCAACAAAGGCCTACTATCCTCCGATTCTTCAAATCTATCTCTAAGATAATCAAACATCGTTTCCTTCACCTCTTCCACCGAAACCGCCATCCCTCCCTCCGTCACAATTGTCCCTATGTGGTTAAAGCTTCTTTTTTCTTTCATGACTTTATGAAAAAAACCGCTATTAGTATCACCGTCCTTCATCCATCTTAACCTAGATTTTTGAAGAAGCATGTTTTCTTTAATTCTCAAGTTCCTCCAAATCCGACTAGTCGCTTCCTTTCTTTTTTCTAAATTATCAACAAGCAAAGCCTCGGGATCCACCTCCAATCTACCATCGACTATATTCAAATCCCGAACCCCTTCCCCCACCTCCAAATCATACCGACCGAAAACCTCCCTATTCCACACTCTCAACTTTTCCTTTAAAAGCCTAAGCTTTTCTTTAAGGACAAAATCCCCCATCCCATTTACTTTCAAATTCAACCACTCCTTCTTCACAAACGGCATAAAAGCTTCATGAGAAAACCATTGGTTATTAAATCTAAAGGGTTTCGGTCCCCAATTCAAGTCATCCACCACCAACCATATTGGACAATAATCGAAAATATCCCTCTCACCAATCAATTGCCCAATAACACCTCATCTATTCACAATGTTATCCGCCACTAGGAACCTATGAATTCTACTCATTGACTTTCCGTCACCACTATGCCACGAGAACTTCTTCCCCTTGCAAGGGACATCCACCAAAAGACTTTTATTAATGAAATCCGCGAACAAGTTCATTTCTATGTTATTCACCACCCCCGATATTCCTTTCCTCTCCCTTCTTTCTTTAACCGCATTAAAGTCTCCTCCTATGATCCACTCCCCATCAATGAAGATTTCCTTCAACCTTAATAACTCCTCCCACAAAGCTCTCTTCTTTACCAACTCACAAGAAGAATAAACATTAGCAACATAATAATAATGACCATTCCAAACAACTTTAATACCCAAAAAACCTTCTCCTTTAAAACTATAAATAACTTCCACTTTACCAGTATTCCACAAAGTCAACAAACCTCCCGACATACCCATCGAATTGGAGAAAGAAAAACCAATCTCCGAAAAATTCCAAAAACTCCTCGCCACCTCGTCCTTCAAAGAAGAAATTTTTGTCTCTTGAATCATGAAAATCTACGCCTTTCCCTTTTTAATCAAAGCTTTCATCATCCTTCTTCTTAATGCATTCGCGCCCCTCTAATATTTAAAGAACCTATAATCATTGTGGAACTCTTTTCTTCTCCCTCCTTAAAATCTTTCCTCCATTCTCCAAACATAAAATTCTATTTTGTAGTTTGCTTCTTCCCTCCTTATCCACCACTCCCAACGCCACAATAGCCGATAAGAGTTTCTCTCCATAATTACTATCCAAAAACTCCCATTGTCTTTTGTTACTTTTACATTTGTCTGACTCTTCACTATGTTGACCATAGAAAAGCTTATTTTCTACATCAGTGCCCTTCTCCAAACAAGTCAAAACCACAACATCATTCGCCCTCACCTCCCCTTCATTGTTACCTGCTATTTTTGATTTTCCCACACTCCTTTTCTGTTCCCCTCCCTTCATTCTCTGCCCCACATTATTACACTCTAGCAATCTCTTCACTTCTAGAACTTCTTTTGCCGAGGATTCCCTTCTTTCATTCAAACTGCATTTGACAAAAGACTCCAATGAAGAACCGGCTGGCAGTTCCATTGACCTCTTCCCCACTGACTGCTCTTGCAAAAAACTCCCCCCTCCACCTTGCAAAGACTTCTCAACCATAAGCATTCTCTCCGCATTCTGCTTCTGAACAAGACTGTCGAACAATCCCACCACACCTATTTCCGCCCCCTAATTCGTGCCCTTAACAACAGACATACCACCACCATTAACGTTTTGTAACTCAGCTTCAGACCCTATGCCTACTCCCGAACTGGATGAGCCCTTCTGCTTCAGCATGTCATTCCCCCTGGCTCATGATATTTCACAGCAAGATACGGACTCAAAACTGCCCACTGACAGCTTTGAAATCCGCGAACAAGTTCATTTCTATGTTATTCACCACCCATGATATTCCTTTCCTCTCCCTTATTTCTTTAACCGCATTAAAGTCTCCTCCTATGATCCACTCCGCATCAATGGAGATTTCCTTCAACCTTAATAACTCCTCCCACAACGCTCTCTTCTTTACCAACTCACAAGACGAATAAACATTAGCAACATAATAATAATGACCATTCCAAACAACTTTAATACCCAAAAAACCTTCTTCTTTAAAACTATAAATAACTTCCACTTTACCAGTATTCCACAAAGTCAACAAACCTCCCGACATACCCATCGAATTGGAGAAAGAAAAACCAATCTCCAAAAAATTCCAAAAACTCCTCGCCACCTCGTCCTTCAAAGAAGAAATTTTTGTCTCTTGAATCATGAAAATCTCCGCCTTTCCCTTTTTAATCAAAGCTTTCATCATCCTTCTTCTTAACACATTCGCGCCCCTCTAATATTTAAAGAACCTATAATCATTGTGGAACTCTTTTCTTCTCCCTCCTTAACATCTTTCCTCCATTCTCCAAACATAAAATTCTATTTTGTAGTTTGCTTCTTCCCTCCTTATCCACCACTCCTAACGCCACAATAGCCAAAAGAGTTTCTCTCCATAATTACTATCCAAAAACTCCCATTGTCTTTTGTTACTTTTACATATGTCTGACTCTTCATTATGTTGACCATAGAAAAGCTTATTTTCTACACCAGTGTCCTTCTCCAAACAAGTCAAAACCACAACATCATTCGCCCTCACCTCCCCTTCATTGTTACCTGCTATTTTTGATTTTCCCACACTCCTTTTCTGTTCCCCTCCCTTCATTCTCTGCCCCACATTATTACACTCTAGCAATCTCTTCACTTCTAGAAATTCTTTTGCCGAGGATTCCCTTCTTCCATTCAAACTGCATTTGACAAAAGACTCCAATGAAGAACCGGCTGGCAGTTCCATTGACCTCTTCCCCACTGACTTCTCTTGCAAAAAACTCCCCCTCCACCTTGCAAAGACTTCTCAACCATAAGCATTCTCTCCGCATTCTGCTTCTGAACAAGACTGTCGAACAGTCCCACCACACCTATTTCCGCCCCCTAATTCGTGCCCTTAACAACAGACATACCACCACCATTAACGTTTTGTAACTCAGCTTCAGACCCTATGCCTACTCCCGAACTGGATGAGCCCTTCTGCTTCAGCATGTCATTCCCCCTGGCTCATGATATTTCACAGCAAGATACGGACTCAAAACTGCCCACTGGTTTCGCTACATCCTCCACATTCACCTTGTTTCCTGATTTCTTCTCACTCGAGTCTGCCTTAAAGTCCCCTGTACCTGAAAATTGCTCTATCAAATCTACAAAACAATTAGATATTGAAACGTACCCCCTGCAAACAATTTACTAGACCAACCCTCGTCCGAAAAAACAGACGATTCTGAAACATCGTGGCCAGCATTACGTATTTTAAAGGTACCTGAATTGATGCGTGAAGAACTGTGGTTCACCTCCCTGAGGAACAACATAAACTCCCTCCCATCAATGACAGCTTTGAATTTATCTAGAAGTTTGAATAAAATCCCAGCCTTGATCATGATATGCGCCACGTCGTAAAATTCTCCTTTTGTAGTGTGCTCATCAACACACACAAAAATGCCAAAAGTTTTAGCTATCCCCACAAAGAACTCCAAGCACCATGCGTGAGCCGGAATGCCAAAAATCTGAATCCAAAGCGTCCTCCTATCATCTACCATAGTTTCCTCCCATCTCCTAATCTCGTGAAACCAATTTCTCCACCAAGTTTTCCCATCCCTAATCAATTCTTCTATAAACCCCTCTTCTCTCTCCTCCAATAAGCACACATTGCCGCCCATTGGAGTAACCTTGATGTTGAACACTCCCTCCATATCGAAATGAGTCTGCACATTATAAGCGGAACCTGGAACGATCACTTTACCAACGTACGTTTTATTGAATCTAGCTCTAACTTCCTCCTTGGTCTTGAAGTCGAAACTGATATGCCCTTCCTTCGCCATACTCTCCATCCCCTTGTCTCTCCCCTTTTCGTTAGAAACCACCTCTGCAAAGCTTCTAACATCTCTCCTCAAACTGCCCCAACCTCCTTTACGATTCCATCCAACACCTCCTCTTAAGGGAACCTCGTGCCTACCGTTGAAGCTTCCACCATGTCGCTCTTCCATTAAAGTTTGACCCCTTTGAAACATGGGCACACTCACGTGTATCTTTTCCCCCCCTATGATTACATTGTCCAACCTGGATGCCAGCAACCTCTCATCTTCAACCTCTATGAATCGTGCGAAACCAAAACGTCTGCCTAAGTTATTCCTTCTCGGGGAAATCGAGACTTCAACAATCTTTCCGACACACCCAAACAATTCGAACAACTCCTTAGCCTTCGAGTAATCTGGAAACTCTGAAAAGTAGAAAGACAATACAAGAGCTCCCTTCTACTTATTGTTGCAATTAGTCACCCAACCTCCCATGGGGAACGAATCCCATCTTGGCTTCCACCTATTGAATAGTCTTCTATTATTAACCTCCTTCCAATCTCCTTCCGACGCCGCTCCCTGGAAACCGCTCATGTGGTAGTGACCGTTGAAACCCTAACCCCCTTTTAGAGAGAGGTTAGAGAACACAGATGAGTACATGAATTCACAAGAAATCTTGTTCCTTGTAGATTCATTGATTTGAGCATCAGGAATTGATTAACTAGGGCGATAAGTCTGTTATTAGTTACGAGACGACAACTCTACAGAACACTATTGTGCACAAGAACAACAAATAATCATATATGGCATGATGACAACAAATAATCATCTCTATTTTCTGGACATGTAATATTGTCAAAGCTTGTATAATACCTTAATTTTACATTCTTTGTTTTGATGTTTTTTTATAGAGTATTTATACCAAAAAAGATGGAAAGTATAGCCATTGTTTGAGAATATAAACCATAGTCTTATGCATTACAACTTACCAATGATTTATTTTTGGAGTTTAAACACTAACATTAAGAGGTAGATGATTTTTTTTTGGAGTATAAACCATACTCTTTTACTATAGATTATAAACTAATTTGGCATGAACCATGTTTTCATCCTCATGAGTTATTTTGTCCCTGCCTTGGGCTTTACCCCAACTTGGCTAGATTATATGTCCATCAATGATTCTTCTATTTTTATTTTCTATTTGTTACTTATTATACATTTAATCTTATATTTATTTGCTATGTTATTAAAACCCACAATTATATTAATGTTGTAAGAGACAGTCACTCTAAAGTGATGATTTATAAATTTTTTAAATATTATAATTGCTTTAGATCTATCAAGATGTTTGATAAATCTAAAGTGATTAACATATTTAAAAAATTTATAAATTTTCACTTTAGAGCATACTAAGATGTTCTCTTATAACATTAATATAATGTAATTGTGATTTTTATTTACACAACAAATGAATATAAAATTGACGGTTTAATAAATATTCATTAAAAAATGAATGATTATTGATGGGTCATCAATCTAGCCAAATTAGGGCAAAGCTCAAGAGGATGAAAACATAGACGATGCAAATGAAAATTAAATTAGTTTATAATCTATAATAAAAGAGTATATAAACAATTTATTTCTCTGAATTAAAACACATGATCTCGAAAAAGTGATAACTTAAAAGAAAATAAAATTTGACTTTTCATAAAAAAAAGGGTTGATGAGTATTATTCTTGTTTTTGTTTTTTTTTTCAAAGCCAAAAAATGATTTTATTATTTTTATTTTTGTTTATTAAGGCTTCATAACCTTATTTATATATCATTGAAGTTTCTCATTTTAGTCAATTGACAACTAATATTGTTTAACAACTCATTCATTCCTAAGTTGTCATGTACCTCATCCAAACCCAAATGACTCTGTTCTACGATTTATATAAAATGAAGAATATAATTTGAGAATTTACACCCGTTATACTAGATTTATATAAAATGAAGAATATAATTTGAGAATTTACACCCGTTATACTAAAAGCGGATGTAAATAACAAATACAATGACAATTTTGTAATAAACGCCCTATTTTTAAAAACGGATGTAAAAATGAAAGAGTATTTGTCATCAAACTCTATTACTCCCGTTATAATAAAAGAATGTGTAAATTTTCAAAACTAAAAAAAAAATGCTCTTTTTTTTTCTATAAGCAACAATATATTGAAATAGAGAACCCAAGTTCTCAACCACAATTACAAAAGACCAAGGAAATAACCCTAGAAAGAAAAATTACACGTCAATTGAAACTTAAGACATGTAAAACAAAGGTTTCTTACTAAACTCGTAAAACTTACAATTGGGTTGGTTACTTTTTTCTATAGACGTCCACTTCCAAACCAAAACTTTAATTATCCAAACAATATCACGAATATTCCACATATCGTTTCTAAAAACAATGTCATTCCTCATTATCTAAAGATTCCAACATATGTCCAATCATACTAGTCCTTCCTTACCTTTCCTTAATCTAGAATATTTTCAAAAAGAGGACCACTTCAAAAAGCTTTCCCTAAATTTTTTGATTTATAATCCATCAGACTAATCCACTCGGCCACAACAAGTTATAAAAATGTAAACCATATAATCACAAAATCGATGTAAATTTTAAAATAATTATACTTATTAACACTAAAAAAAACTTAAAATTGCCCACAACAAGTTATCCGTAACTTTTGGCTGTCACTACATCACATAATTTTGTCTTCCATTCTCAGTTTTATTTATTGTTTCAATTTCTTCTATTTTATAATTGAAGGGAGTTTTCCACAGATAAGTAATTTAAGGTGAGGTCACTTTTGACATAGGTGACAGTTTCTTGGTTGATGCCATGACTGCATGATCCTATTCTATTTATTAGTGTTTAATAGTTTCCTTTGACATAGGTGAGAGTTGCTTGGTTCACGGCTTCTTCAACGATTTTGCTTGAGTCTGTATATTGCACTTTAGTTTTTATTGTATTTGATATTGATTTTGTACATTCATAGTATGGTTTCAATATGTTTATTAACGCTGCTGCTAGGAAACTTTTATCAAATGTCCTTTTGAAAAAGTGATTTTTTCAAATGTCCTTGAGCTTATAATAAATGTTGGATTTAAACCATTATTATTTTTTAAGGACTATTTCATATTATCGATAAACACATTTTAGGGTTTCATATTATCGATAAACACATTTTAGGGTTAAATATACTGCACCTACCATTAGGGCGAGTTTTGTTTTACACCCCTATTAATTTTTTTTTAGATTCCCCCCTTATAAAACACAGATTTCATTTTCAGTCACCTCTTTATATACCAAACACACATATTTTGTATTGAATTGAAAATGGGTTGAGACCAAATGGGCCATACGGATTGAAAACTTACTAAAAGTGGGTTTAGGCCAAACTGTATTATTTTGGTTAATTTAAAATAATAATTTATAAAAAATAATAATAAAATTAATATTTAAAAAACGTAATAAAAAATATAATATTTTTAAAAAATAAAAAATAAATAAATTTTAATTAAATAAAATTTAAGGAAATATTAAATTATTACGTGGCATTGAATTTGATCTAGTCAGCAAGTCAAACAATGCTAACTAGAAAGATTCTACATCCCAGTCTGTCAAATATTGCAACAGGGTGTCTAGAAAAGGAATCTGTGTTTTATAAGGGGGAATCATAAAAAAAATTCTTAAGGGAGGGGGGAACAAAACTCGCCCTATTAGTTGGGAGAATTGTATATTTAAACCAACATTTTATTATCAAGAAAAGAAATAATAAATCTTAATATTTTATAAGATCTCTCACCATTTTATCTTTCTCTGAGCTACATTGTAAAAATACTCACAAGTAAAAGGGCTTCATCATGAACATTATCTCCAAGAGAAAGCATTGAATAAGCAGCACTCTATGTTTTAACCACTTTCTATTTCCACAATTCATCATATATTTTTCTACCAAAATATAAAACAAAAAAGACCCTTATCTCAATATATTTTATCTTTTTTAAGAATTACTAATTCTAATATTTATCATGTTAAATACTTTAAATGTTATCAACTTGGATATCTATTGAAGAGTCCTCTTTTTCTCTCTTTTATTCACATTGTCGAGAAGAGTCCCCCATCGACATGTGTCAACATTCCTATACAAATCATTAAATGTCATTACTGTTGGAATTAAACTCAAACCTTTGAGGAATTTTTTATCGCTACTCAATGGCAATGAAATAAGAAAAGAAATTTACAGAAACGGATTAGGGTTTGATGAAAATAAAGGGATGAGGATGATGATTTTCTACAGAGTTTCTCCCTGTCCACAAACTGTGGAATGTAACACCCTTCTAAACCCCACAGAAATTAAGAAAATAACTCAGAGTAAAACATGAAAGCAAGGGTGCCACAATTCCAATTATAACAAATTTATCATAAATCAATTGTCATGCTTCACTTAGGGGCAAATCATCCATTTAACAAAATCATGTTTCTATACAGCGGAACATTAATCAACAGATAAGCATAACATCATATATGCAATATCTAACAAATTTACTCCAATAACAACAAAATAGAGTATCATCATCAACTCTAAACTAGCGTTTCCCCCAGTGTTACAATATCAGAGCATGACACCGACACTATACTTAAACAAACTGGCCTATGAGCTATCCTCACCAGAGCCAAAAGCCGCTACTCGCCAATCTGAAATCATCAAAGTAAGGGTGAGTCTCATTCATAATTAACAAATGTTATCAAATCATAAACAATAACACATCATAGTCACATTATTCATCCAATTTCATTATATTCAGATTGTCAGGAAGTACTTATCAACACACAACAACAATAGATTACATTACCAAAAGACATCACCATAACAATTACACCATCATCAAATATTATAACATTGGACAATCTTCCATTCATGTTATAATTATACACAACAACCTAATGCAAATGCAACTATATGCATGTGGTACCAAACATGGGATAACCCATCTCACCGATCCACCACCATAAAGATTCGGCTACTTCTCTCACCAATTCCGCACAATGGGAATTAGCTACCGCTGTCCCACCACCATAAGGGATACAGCCCACAACATGATTATGAAATGCATGTATCAACCATAACATGCTCATCATCAACATTAATCAACCAGATATCATAATCATCAACCACCACAATAATCAACAGCCACACACAGTTATGTTGTTTCTCAACCATAATAAAATACATATTTTACATCAACAATATATGTATAACAAACACCAATTACAACAACAGCATCATAGCAGGTAAATCATTCATTATACAGTGCACAACAATAGCACCCCCCACAATCGCGTACCAAGTACAACAAAGCAACTCATCCACGATAGAGTATTTACCTCATCATTCATCAAAATACATGATAACCATATTTACCATGAACAACATCCATTTGTATAACAAACATGAGCAATCATATTATAACAACACCATCATTGCACACATTCAATTATGCAAACAACAACCATTGCACCTCATCATTTATGCAAAACAAGAGTAAACCAGATTTGAAGAAAACGATACTTTTCAAAATAAAATCAAGTTATTGTTGTTATATTTATTTTATATGGTAGAACATTCAATTTAAGGAACAACGTCCAAAACGGCGTCTAAAACGGACTTACGGTTTGAAAGTTACACATTTTTACATTTTTCAAAGAAAAATAATTATCGCTACAGCACGTGGCGCCACACACAGTCCGCGGCGCGTAACGAATAGAAAACACGCCTTCGCGGCGCAAACACAGGTTCGCGGCGCGGAACGAGAAAAGTTACGCCTTCGCGGCGCACACCCACCTTCGCGGCGCGAACTGGCAAAAACCAGAGATCTCACATCGACTGACAGCATTACGGGATTCATCCCAAAATCCCCAAAACCCAAATCAAGTTATATCATGAGCCTCAAATACCACCATATCAGCCACATACATGTTATAACACAAATATAACACACAAAGAGGATCATTCAATCATCATAACAGCCATATAATCATACAATTCATCACGTCAAACAATTCCCATCAAAATCATCCCAAAACCCCAACCTAACATATAACCAATTGACACAAACAATGCATCTAAATCAGTCCCATCATCTATAATATGATAAAAGATGTTAACCAGAAGAGTCCCCCCTTACCTTAGCCAAGGATCTTGATTAGCCCTCTTCCTCTTCTGTTCCCCTTTCACGTATCAGCACTTCTACTCTTCTGCTTTTCTTTCACATCTATTTTCCTTTTTTCCTCAATTCCTTATTTTTATGAAAAATAGATTTTAATTAGTAAAGGGCTTTACTAATATAGCACCCCCTCTTTACTAACACCACACTTGGCCCAATAGCTCATCTCATAATTCTTTCTAAATAATTCCACCAAAATACCGAATAATTCCAAATAATAATTTAATTTCCGATTAAATTAGAATTAGAAAATATGGGGTGTTACAACTCTCCCCCACTAAAAGAGTTTTCGTCCTCGAAAACATACTTCAAGCAACCAGCTCGCATAAGAGTCCTTCACCCGACTCTCCATCTCCTAATTAACATTACCACATGATTGGTCCTCCCTAAGCCACTCTGACCAATGCTATCTCTTTACCGCGCAATTACTTCAACTTTTGGTCTTCAATCCTCAAATTCATCTGATATAACAGAAAGCACATCTCACGCATTCAATCTCAGCTCTTACGTCACATTTGACTGCCCAAAGGTGTACTACTCGTTATACCTCCAAATGGTTAACAACAATAGTACATTGAAGTGCAACCCATACAATACGCCCAATAACTGAATAATACAATCACGCAACCCGTGGTATGATCACACCTGATTAACACTGCAGCCATGCATTCCATATACGAACGTACCAACCTTAGACACGCTTTTCCATCTGAGCGATAAGGTAATACTTACACTTTTCACCAACCACTTCCTTCAAGAAACTCAATACTCATATTCCTATACCATTGAATTCCAATTATCTGACTCCTCTTAAGTCACACCAGTAATTATCCAAGACGTTACATTCCACTTTTTCCGCACTACTCTGACTACTCATCACAATCATCTATACCAAATAGATTTCTGAGTTTTACCCGATTCCGACTCTCTTTACTCATTCGTTTCAAGAATCCTTCTTTACCATCCATGGTATTATTTATCACTTAGAATTACTTATATTCATTCAACAACAATTCCTGAGTTACTACATCTATTAAGACATTCCAACCATCGGAACGAGTACACACAAGTAGTTATAATCACCCTCATCATCCTTAATATACCATTGCTTACAAAATAGTTCAAACTGAGTCTCGCTCTTCTTTAAGAATTAAATCAACTTCGTCCTTCATGGAGTATAATTCCTCATTATATCTGGAATATACAATATCACCTTATTAACAGCACAAAATTATGACAGCATCATATAGCATCAACTCTTCGTTTTAATTTCGCCGAATACATACTCGTTAACTACGTACAACCATAATAACATATTCATCATCTCGGCAATTAATCGAAATATTTATAATTCTCCAACACGACATCCTTACATCCACTGGATTCTAAATCCAACATATAGATCAATATATATTCTTTATGTAGGCTTCCGACATATTAATTCCTCACTTGCCACAAGTAGTACTCATAACACTACTCTACATCACACTTTCGCTGCGCGACTCTGATTACCCGTCTTAAGTCATTTGCCCATCATGTCGCACTCTTCCATATTCACCTCTTCATAAGTCCACACAACATAGTGAGTGATTATTCTTTACGGCTTAGTATTCATCACATCTTACACCATTAGGTAACAAAACAAGTTCATCTCATTTATATGATTCCGCCTACTATCAACAAGAGATTAAGGGTGATCAAGTCCTCAATTTGTCAATAGATAGTCGTCATCCATATTTAAGCATAAATTGTCGTTACTATATAACAGTGTCCTTTCCGAGTTTGCACCCAAACTCATTAACATCGTCATAGTTCAATAATCCACTACGGTGTCCTTCTTCTAGAATATTCTTCCGAAGCTCAAAACATCAGGAACACAATCCAATCACTAACCTCATTATATTATTCTTGTCGATTCTGAATTCACCGCCTTTACCTTGGTAATTCAAAGTCGACTTATCGATCAACTCACATCATCTTGCTGACCTTCTCTAATCTCGTCAAGAATGCCATTAGTCATCTTTAGCATACCCAACCTAACACTATTAGGAGTGCCTTCACATACCAACCCAAGTCTCAAAATTGTCCAATCAAATCCAACTCATTCACCATTAGCACCGACATATTTAAAGACTTCCTACTCAAGCAGTAACTCAACATGCATAACTCGTGGTTTTGCTCCAAATTCTATGACATCTTTCATGCCCAAATATCATCCCACTCAACATCTCAACAAGGTCTTCCTTACATTCAATAAGTGTCAGAAATTCTCTAAAATTCTTCTTTTATACTTATGGTTACCTGGCCATCACAAATACGATTCCAATAGTTCTAAAGTTTATCCCATCTTTACTACTAATTCACTTCTCACTAAAATCCATCGGTACTCAAATCATCTTTATTACCGAATATCTCATCGACATATTCATCAACAACATGTCTTACTCAACTCCGTTCGAATAATCACGGTAGTAGGCATTCCTATTCAACAAATTTCACGCTTCCTTAACTGAATTCAGAATATCTTCTCATAGGATCACCTCTACTGTATTTATAACTCTCCCATAATGTAGAACATAATCTCTCCTCTTCATAGGTTCAAACGACACATTAATCCGACGCTCGAAACTCAAGATATGAATTTTCCAATCATTGCCCGAAAAATGCAACACTGACATCATGCAACGTCTCTCTCTATACGGTATTCTCAAATCTCTTCAAATGGCATATTCAATTCTTAAAATATCTTCTCAACAACCTTCTAATCGTTCCTTCAATCCATTCAACACTGACACTGACATCCCATGCAGTACCAATAAACAAGTCTAGTTATAAGAACAAGAGTAACCGTAACTTCGCCTCCTTCCAACGTCATCCTGTCACAATTAATTATGTTACAGCTGCTGCAACCATTTTTATAACAAAGTTCATCTCGTTAGCTTTCCGACGCGTCAAACGGAACTCAATTCGGATGTCCAGAACTCCAGTTATGAATTTTCGAAGTTCCGCAGCTATTCAGCAATTTTCCTGCGTTTTGCTTACGAAAATCTCTCTCCAAAACTCATTCTCTTCAACTCTATCACATTCCAAACAGCCCCTTATCGTATCTCTTCACTTCCAGACATTCTTAGGACTTGAGCAACACATCCTATCGCCGAAGTGCGATTTCTGAAACATTACAACATTAATCCTCTTTGCAACTTGCAACTGACTCTCTTCCGAGGTGTAAGGCTACACAACTGACAACTTCGCAGCACACCAGCAGAGCTGATACATTGCAACTTTCTAATTTTCCTCTCCTACAAATAATCATCAATTGCATATAATCATCCTCCTTCAAGATTCTCCAACTTAATTACCAGCCAAGTCTTAATTCCAAGTCACCTTCGATTCGGAAAACAACAACTCCAACAATGCTTGCACTGTTGCCAATAACAGTCGACTAAATCAATCATCTTACAACTGAAACATAACTGAGAAGCAAAGCTTCTCCCCCACTTGTTTCAATCTAACACCTGCAACAAAACAAACAAGTACCGACAGTGATTCACTCACGTGTCGTGTACCAAGGGATAAAACGCCGACAGTATTCAACCGTCGTGCAACTCAACTGACTCGACAATTGGCCGGACGGACCGACCTGCTCTGATACCACTATTGTAATACCCTTCTAAACCCCACAGAAATTAATAAAATAACTCAGAGTAAAACATGAAAGCAAGGGTGCCACAATTCCAATTATAACAAATTTATCATAAATCAATTGTCATGCTTCACTTAGGGGCAAATCATCCATTTAACAAAATCATGTTTCTATACAGCGGAACATTAATCAATAGATAAGCATAACATCATATATGCAATATCTCACAAATTTACTCCAATAACAACAAAATAGAGTATCATCATCAACTCTAAACTAGTGTTTCCCCCAGTGTTACAATATCAGAGCATGACACCGACACTATACTTAAACAAACTGGCCTATGAGCTATCCTCACCAGAGCCAAAAGCCGCTACTCGCCAATCTGAAATCATCAAAGTAAGGGTGAGTCTCATTCATAATTAACAAATGTTATCAAATCATAAACAATAACACATCATAGTCACATTATTCATCCAATTTCATTATATTCAGATTGTCAGGAAGTACTTATCAACACACAACAACAATAGATTACATTACCAAAAGACATCACCATAACAATTACACCATCATCAAATATTATAACATTGGACAATCTTCCATTCATGTTATAATTATACACAACAACCTAATGCAAATGCAACTATATGCATGTGGTACCAAACATGGGATAACCCATCTCACCGATCCACCACCATAAAGATTCGGCTACTTCTCTCACCAATTCCGCACAATGGGAATTAGCTACCGCTGTCCCACCACCATAAGGGATACAGCCCACAACATGATTATGAAATGCATGTATCAACCATAACATGCTCATCATCAACATTAATCAACCAAATATCATAATCATCAACCACCACAATAATCAACAGCCACACACAGTTATGTTGTTTCTCAACCATAATAAAATACATATTTTACATCAACAATATATGTATAACAAACACCAATTACAACCACAGCATCATAGCAGGTAAATCATTCATTATACAGTGCACAACAATAGCACCCCCCACAATCGCGTACCAAGTACAACAAAGCAACTCATCCACGATAGAGTATTTACCTCATCATTCATCAAAATACATGATAACCATATTTACCATGAACAACATCCATTTGTATAACAAACATGAGCAATCATATTATAACAACACCATCATTGCACACATTCAATTATGCAAACAACAACCATTGCACCTCATCATTTATGCAAAACAAGAGTAAACCAGATTTGAAGAAAACGATACTTTTCAAAATAAAATCAAGTTATTATTGTTATATTTATTTTATATGGTAGAACATTCAATTTAAGGAACAACGTCCAAAACGGCGTCTAAAACGGACTTACGGTTTGAAAGTTACACATTTTTACATTTTTCAAAGAAAAATAATTATCGCTACAGCACGTGGCGCCACACACAGTCCGCGGCGCGTAACGAATAGAAAACACGCCTTCGCGGCGCAAACACAGGTTCGTGGCGCGGAACGAGAAAAGTTACGCCTTCGCGGCGCACACCCACCTTCGCGGCGCGAACTGGCAAAAACCAGAGATCTCACATCGACTGACAGCATTACGGGATTCATCCCAAAATCCCCAAAACCCAAATCAAGTTATATCATGAGCCTCAAATACCACCATATCAGCCACATACATGTTATAACACAAATATAACACACAAAGAGGATCATTCAATCATCATAACAGCCATATAATCATACAATTCATCACGTCAAACAATTCCCATCCAAATCATCCCAAAACCCCAACCTAACATATAACCAATTGACACAAACAATGCATCTAAATCAGTCCCATCATCTATAATACGATAAAAGATGTTAACCAGAAGAGTCCCCCCTTACCTTAGCCAAGGATCTTGATTAGCCCTCTTCCTCTTCTGTTCCCCTTTCACGTATCAGCACTTCTACTCTTCTGCTTTTCTTTCACATCTATTTTCCTTTTTTCCTCAATTCCTTATTTTTATGAAAAATAGATTTTAATTAGTAAAGGGCTTTACTAATATAGCACCCCCTCTTTACTAACACCACACTTGGCCCAATAGCTCATCTCATAATTCTTTCTAAATAATTCCACCAAAATACCGAATAATTCCAAATAATAATTTAATTTCCGATTAAATTAGAATTAGAAAATATGGGGTGTTACATGGAAAACCTCTTATTCACTTGCAACTGCAAACTCTGTGAATACTCAACTTATTGAAAAATAGGGGTTACTCCCTCTATTAATAGTTTTAGGTTTTCTTTCTCCCTAAGCCAAAGCTCCAAACATAAAAGCCAAAATACCTATTTTAGACCTAAATCGAAAAACTGTCTGAAGCCAGTTGTTTCAACACTTCGCCAACAAACACAACTCGACACACTATTTGTTTCAACACATCCTTGTTTTGTCGAGCGACATGCTGCTTCGACACAAGGGATTACAATTTAACACACCACCTAATTCATTGTGTCTAAGCTATCTATGTTCATCATATCTTTTAGTTTTCTGAACACTTCGACCTGCACAACCTTCATCATGATTTCCGCAATCTGATAATGGAACTTCATTTCGATGTACTTGCTTCTGCCACATGCTATCGGATTCTTCACCAGATTGATAGCTGACATGTTGTTGATATTCATAGTGATTGCTCCATGATCTTTTCCTGTAATCTCTTCGACCAGATTCATCATTTATGTTGCTTGACATGCACAGAGAGAAGCAACTGTGTATCCTAATTCACACGACGATAGTTCCAGTACTGGTTATTTTATGGAACTCCAAGCAACTGGTGCACCACCTAACATAAACACATAACCAATTATGGTTTTTCGATCTTCATCATCACTACACCTTCTTGAGTCGGTGTAACCCACTAATTTTTTTGCATTCTTTTCCGTCATCAACTGCAGAAAACAAAATGCCATAGTCGAGATTTCTTTTTAGATACCTTAGTATCCTATTCGTCGCTGCTAGGTGTGATACTTTTTTGGCTTCTGCATTAATCTACTCACCATACCTACATTGCATGCTAAGTCAAGCCTTGTGTGACAAAGTTATCTCAATGACCCAATAAGTCTTATGTACTGGGTTAGATCGACGTCATCTTTATATGAATCTTTCGACAGTTGCAGTTTTGGTTCTGCAGGTGTTGAAGTCGAGTTGCATTCTTCCATCTCAAATATCTTGAGAAATTCACTTGCATATATTCTTTGATGCATCATCAAGCCTCTACTACTCTTGTAGAATTTAACGTCAAAGAAGTATGAAATTTCGCCTAGATCAAACATTTTGAATCCCTTGCTAAGATTGTAACATCCCATATTTTCTAAATTTAATTTAATTGGAAATTAAATTATTATTTGGAATTATTCAGTATTTTGTGGAATTATTTGGAAAGAAATATGAGATAGGCTATTGGGCCAAGTGTGGTGTTAGTAAAGAGGGGGTACTATGTTAGTAAAGCCTTTACTAATTAAAATGTTTTGTTTCATAAAATAAGGAAAATTGGGAAATGAGGAAAAGAGTCAGAACGTGAAAAATGAGAAGTGGAAGAGAAGAGCGGAGGAACGTAAAGAGGAACCAAAGAGGAAGAGGACCAAAGATCAAGAACTCTTGGCTAAGGTAAGGGGGGACTCTCTGGTTATCATCTATTATCGTGTTCTTAGATAATAATATTGATTAGGGATGTTGTTGAGTCAATTGGATCATATGTTAGGTTTAGGGAGGTTATGAATTGATGAAAATTGCATGGATTATTGGTTGATTATGTGTTGTTTTGATGTATGATGATGAATAATGATGCAATTGATGATTAACTGCCTATATATGACGTTTAGAGACAGTTTTGGACTCAGATTGAGTCAGATCGCAGGATCTGACGCAGACACGATAGTCTGCGAAATCGCCAGTTCGCGCCGCGTCCCCGTGTTGGCGCCGCGAAGGCGTAACTTTTTCTCGTTCCGCGCCGCGTGCATGGGTTGGCGCCGCGAACATGTTTTTGTGGTTCAGGTCGCGCCGCGAACTTTGGTTGCGCCGCGTGCTGTAGCGTTAGTTGTTTTCTTGGAAAAGTTAAATGATGTGTAACTTTCAAACCGTAGGTCCGTTTTTAGTGCCGTTTCGAGCACGATGAATCTTATGAGATAGCCTACGTGTTTAAATGATGAAATGAGGTGTGAATCCAATTATTTTTAAATATGATTTTACTTCTTGATGAATGATGTATTGTACATATATGTGATGAGATATGTTAAATACATGCTATGTTGAAATATTAATCATGTGACGATTTGTTTGATTGGATGATGTATTGTTGACATATATGATGAAATGTGACAATATAAGATGTTGTTTTGAAAACATTATGATGTGATGATTTGTAGAGAATTGTATGATGTTGATTGATTGTATTGGAATGATGTGGGTGCATGTGTGTTCTTCTTATTGATGATGATGATTGATGTGGACACATGTATGTTCTTTAATGATGATGATGATGATGATTGATTGATTGTATTGAATGATGCTAATGTATATAAACATACTTTGATGATGATGATGTTAATGATGATGATGAAATGAGTATTTGATGATGTTACTCATTAGACTTGACGATGGTATAAGTATGTTGTATATGTTGCATTCATTCATGTGCATTGATGATACTGTATCCATAAGGGTGTGTTGGATCAGTGAAGGGCATGATTCCCATTGTGAGGAATCTGTGCTGGCAGGGCCGTATCTTGATGATGTTGGATCGGTCATGGGTTATTCCCATTTGATGAGGTTGGTACCACATGCATAGTGTCAGTTCATACATATGCATACTTTTATAACATGATTGGATGTATTCTAGTGTTATAAATATTGATGATGTGTTGGTTGTGTGTTTTGTTGAATTAATGTTGAGTATGATTGTCTGTTTGAAAGATGTGTTCTGTTGATGATTGTGTAAACGATAGATGTTCCTGATAATCTGAATATGATGAAATTGGGTGAATGATATAACTATGATGTGTTGTTATTTAAGATGCGATAATATTTGTTAACTGTGATGAGACTCACCCTTACTGTTGATATTTTTCAGATTGAGGATAGCTGCTTTCGACTTGGTGAGGATTAGCTCATAAGTCGGTTTAGTTGTTGTGTCGGTGTCATGCTCTGATATTGTAACACTGGGGGAACGCTAGTTTAGAGTTTATGATGATACTCTATTGTGCTGTTATTGTATTAGATTCTGTAAGATATTGCATAGATGATGTTATGCTTATCCGTATGATGAATTTTCCGCTGTGTAAACATGAGATTTTATGTATTATGGTGAATTGTTCCTTAGTGAAAGCATGACAATGAATATATGATGAATTTGTTTTAATTGGAATTGTGGCACCCTTGTTTTCATGTTTTACTCTGAAAATTAATTATTAATTCCCGTGGGGTTTAGAAGGGTGTTACAATAGTGGTATCAGAGCAGGTCGGTCCGTCCGGCCAATTGTTGAGTCAGTTGAGTTGCGCGACAGTTGTATATTGTCGGCATTTTATTCCTTGGTACGCGACATGTGAGTGAATCACTGTCGGTACTTGGTTGTTTGTTTCAGGTGTTGGATTGAAACAAGTGGGGGAGAAGCTTCGCTTCTCGGTTATGTTTCAGTTGCAAGAAGATTGATTCAGTAGGCTGTTGTTGGCAACAGTGCGAGCGTTGTCGGAGTTTGTTGTTTTCCGAATTGAAGGTGACTTGGAATTAAGACTTCACTGGGAATTGAGTTGGAACATCTTGAAGGAAGATGATTAGAGGTAATTGACAGTTATTGTAAGAGAAGGAAATTGGAAAGTTGCAATGTGTCAGCTCTGCTGGTGTGCTGCGAAGCTGTCAGTTGAGTAGCCTTACGACTCAGAAGAGGTTCGGTTGCAAGTTTGCAAAGAGGATTGATGTCGTAATGTTTCACAAATCGCACTTCGGCGGTGGGATGTGTTGCTCAAGTTATAAGAATGTTTGGAAGTAAAGAGATATGATGAGGGGTTGTTTGGAATGTAATCGAGTTGAAGAGAATGAGTTTTGGAGAGAGATTTTCGTAAGCAAAACGCAGGAAAATTGCTGAATAGCTACAGAACTTCGAAAATTCATAACTGGAGTTCTGGACATCCGATTTGAGTTCCGTTTGAAGCGTCGGAAAGCTAGCGAGATGAACCTTGTTATAAAAATGGTTGCAGCAGCTGTAACATAATTAATTGTGACAGGATGACGTTGGAAGGAGGCGAAGTTACGGTTACTCTTGTTCTTATAACTAGACTTGTTTATTGGTACTGCACGGGATGTCAGTGTCAGTGTTGAATGGATCGAAGGAATAATTAGAAGGTTTGTTGAGAAGTAATTTTAATAATTGAATTTACCAATTGAGGAGTTTTGGATATATCGTATAGAGTGTCGCTGCATGATGTCAGTGTTGCATTTTCGGGCAATGATTGGAAAATTCATATCTTGGGTTCCGAGTGTCGGATTAATGTGCCGTTTGAACCTACGAGGAGGAGGGATTGTGTTCTAATTTATGGAAGGGTTATAAATACGGTAGAGTGACCTTATGAGGAGAGGTTCTGAAGTCGGTTATGGAAGCGTGAAACTTGTTGAATAAGAATGCCTACTACCGCGATTGTTTGAAATGACGTGGAGTAGAACATGTTGTTGATGAATAAGTCGATGAGATGTTCGGTCACAAAGATGATTTGAATACCGATGGATTTTAGTGAATGAGTAAATTAGTAGTAAAGATGGGACAAACTTTAGAACCCTTGGAATCGTATTTGTGATGGCAAGGTAACGATAAGTATAAAAGAAGGATTGTAGGGAATTTCTAACATTGTTGACGTGAGGGAGACTTTGTTGAGATTCCGAGTGGGATGATAATTGGACGTGAAGGATGTAATAGAATTTGGATTAAAACCATGAGTTATGAATGTTGTGCTATTGTGTTGCGTAGGAAGTCTTTAAATATGTCGGTGCTAAGGATGAATGAGTTGGATTTAATTGGACAATTTAGAGACTTGAGTTGGTATGTGAAGGTGATCCTAATAGTGTTAGATTGAGTATGCTAGAAGATGACTAGTGGTATTCTTAACGAGATTAGAGAAGGTCAGAAAGATGATGTTGAGTTGATCGATAGGTTGACTTTGAATTACCAAGGTAAAGGCGGTGAATTCAGAATCGACGGGAATAATATAATGAGGTTGAGTGATTGGATTTGTGTAACTGATGTTTTGAGCTTCGGAAGAATATTCTAGAAGAAGGACACCGTAGTGAATTATTGAACTATGACGATGTTAATGAGTTTGGGTGCAAACTCGGAAATGGACAGTATTATGTAGTAACGACGGTTTATGCTTAAATATGATTTTCAACTAATATTGACAAATTTAGGACTTGATCACCCTAAATCTCTTGTTGGTAGTAGATGGAATCATATAGAAGAGATAAGCTTGTTTTGTTACCTTAATGGTTTAAGATGTGATGAATACTAAGCCGTGAGAATAATCACTCACTATGTTGTGTGAACTTATGAAGAAGTGAATATGAAAGAGTGCAACATGGTGGATGATGACTTAAGACGGGTAATCAGAGTCGCGCAGCGAAAGTGTGATGTGGAGTAGTGTTATGAGTACTACTCGCGGGAAGTAAGGAATTAATATGTCGGAAGCCTACATAGAGAATATGTATTGATCTATATGTTGGATTTAGAATCCAGTGGATGTAAGGATGTCGTGTCGAAGAATTATAACTCTTTTGAATAATTTCCGAGATGATGAATATGTCATTACGGTTGTACGTAGTTAACGAGTAGGTATTCGGTGAAATTAAAACGAAGGATTGATAATACATGATGCTGTAATAATTTTGTGCTGTTATTGAGGCGATATTGTAAATTCCATATATAATGAGGAATTACACTCTATGAAGGACGGAGTTGATTTGATTCTTAGTAGAGAGCGTGACTTAGTTGAGCTTTTTTGTAAGCGATGGTATACTGAGGCTGATGGGTGTGTACTTGTTCTGATGGTTATGATGTTTAAATAGAGGAAGTAAATCAGGAATTGGTTCGTTGGATGCGAGTAAGGATTTCTAAATGGTAGATTAGTACCATGAATGATGAAGAATGATTGTTGAAACGTATGAGTAAAGAGAGTCGGAATCGGGTAAAACTCAGAAATCTATTTGGTATAGATGATTGTGATGAGTAGTCAGAGTAGTGCGGAAAAAGCGGAATATAACGTGTTGGATAATTACTGGTGTGACTTAAGAGAAGTCAGATAATTGGAATTCAATGGTATAAGAATACGAGTATTGAGTTTCTTGAAGGAAGTGGTTGATGAAAAATGTAAGTATTATTTTATCGCTCAGATGGAAGAGTGTGTCTAAGGTTGGTATGTTGGTAGATGGAATTCATTACTGCATTGTTGATCAAGTGTAATCATACTATGGATTGTGTAATTGTATTACTCAGTTGTTGAGCGTATGGTATAGGTTGTACCTCAATGTTCTATTGTAGTTAACCTTTTGGAGATATTATGAGTGGTACACCTTGGATGGTCAAATGTGACGTAAGAACTGGGATTGGAATGTATGAAACATGTTTCCTGTTGGTTATGTTAATTGGGATTGACTGATGGTACTGTTAATTGGGAGCTGGAGAGTCAGGTGGAGGACTCTTATACGAGCTGGTTACTTGAGGTATGTTTTCGAGGACGAAAACTCTTTTAGTGGGGGAGAGTTGTAACATCCCATATTTTCTAAATTTAATTTAATTGGAAATTAAATTATTATTTGGAATTATTCAGTATTTTGTGGAATTATTTGGAAAGAAATATGAGATAGGCTATTGGGCCAAGTGTGGTGTTAGTAAAGAGGGGGTACTATGTTAGTAAAGCCTTTACTAATTAAAATGTTTTGTTTCATAAAATAAGGAAAATTGGGAAATGAGGAAAAGAGTCAGAACGTGAAAAATGAGAAGTGGAAGAGAAGAGCGGAGGAACGTAAAGAGGAACCAAAGAGGAAGAGGACCAAAGATCAAGAACTCTTGGCTAAGGTAAGGGGGGACTCTCTGGTTATCATCTATTATCGTGTTCTTAGATAATAATATTGATTAGGGATGTTGTTGAGTCAATTGGATCATATGTTAGGTTTAGGGAGGTTATGAATTGATGAAAATTGCATGGATTATTGGTTGATTATGTGTTGTTTTGATGTATGATGATGAATAATGATGCAATTGATGATTAACTGCCTATATATGACGTTTAGAGACAGTTTTGGACTCAGATTGAGTCAGATCGCAGGATCTGACGCAGACACGATAGTCTGCGAAATCGCCAGTTCGCGCCGCGTCCCCGTGTTGGCGCCGCGAAGGCGTAACTTTTTCTCGTTCCGCGCCGCGTGCATGGGTTGGCGCCGCGAACATGTTTTTGTGGTTCAGGTCGCGCCGCGAACTTTGGTTGCGCCGCGTGCTGTAGCGTTAGTTGTTTTCTTGGAAAAGTTAAATGATGTGTAACTTTCGAACCGTAGGTCCGTTTTTAGTGCCGTTTCGAGCACGATGAATCTTATGAGATAGCCTACGTGTTTAAATGATGAAATGAGGTGTGAATCCAATTATTTTTAAATATGATTTTATTTCTTGATGAATGATGTATTGTACATATATGTGATGAGATATGTTAAATACATGCTATGTTGAAATATTAATCATGTGACGATTTGTTTGATTGGATGATGTATTGTTGACATATATGATGAAATGTGACAATATAAGATGTTGTTTTGAAAACATTATGATGTGATGATTTGTAGAGAATTGTATGATGTTGATTGATTGTATTGGAATGATGTGGGTGCATGTGTGTTCTTCTTATTGATGATGATGATTGATGTGGACACATGTATGTTCTTTAATGATGATGATGATGATGATTGATTGTATTGAATGATGCTAATGTATATAAACATACTTTGATGATGATGATGTTAATGATGATGATGAAATGATTATTTGATGATGTTACTCATTAGACTTGACGATGGTATAAGTATGTTGTATATGTTGCATTCATTCATGTGCATTGATGATACTGTATCCATAAGGGTGTGTTGGATCAGTGAAGGGCATGATTCCCATTGTGAGGAATCTGTGCTGGCAGGGCCGTATCTTGATGATGTTGGATCGGTCATGGGTTATTCCCATTTGATGAGGTTGGTACCACATGCATAGTGTCAGTTCATACATATGCATACTTTTATAACATGATTGGATGTATTCTAGTGTTATAAATATTGATGATGTGTTGGTTGTGTGTTTTGTTGAATTAATGTTGAGTATGATTGTCTGTTTGAAAGATGTGTTCTGTTGATGATTGTGTAAACGATAGATGTTCCTGATAATCTGAATATGATGAAATTGGGTGAATGATATAACTATGATGTGTTGTTATTTAAGATGCAATAATATTTGTTAACTGTGATGAGACTCACCCTTACTGTTGATATTTTTCAGATTGAGGATAGCTGCTTTCGACTTGGTGAGGATTAGCTCATAAGTCGGTTTAGTTGTTGTGTCGGTGTCATGCTCTGATATTGTAACACTGGGGGAACGCTAGTTTAGAGTTTATGATGATACTCTATTGTGCTGTTATTGTATTAGATTCTGTAAGATATTGCATAGATGATGTTATGCTTATCCGTATGATGAATTTTCCGCTGTGTAAACATGAGATTTTATGTATTATGGTGAATTGTTCCTTAGTGAAAGCATGACAATGAATATATGATGAATTTGTTTTAATTGGAATTGTGGCACCCTTGTTTTCATGTTTTACTCTGAAAATTAATTATTAATTCCCGTGGGGTTTAGAAGGGTGTTACAAAGATCAGCTTTGAAGTCTTTGATCTTTTTCTTGCAGCTACCTATTATTAACAAGTTATAGACATAGAGACATAGTATAAGCAATTCACTCCTTCTTCTTCTTCTTACATATACTCCATGATTAGTTGTGCACTTGAGAAATTCCTTATCCCTTAGGAAATTGTCAATCTTCTTATTCCAAGCTCTTGGAGCTTGCTTAAGTCCATACAGGGCTTTATGCAACCTGTACTACTTTCTCTCTTTGAGATGTTTCACAAATCCAACTGGATTTACATTTTAAAAACAAAAGCGTGCGTATCATATCCATACTCGTGCAAATGCACGGGTAACATGTAACACCCCTCTAATACCCCACGGCAATTAACAAAATTAAATCAGAGTAGACATGCAAAGGGTGTCACAATTCAAAAATAAAAGAAAACACACGTTCGGCATATGTCATGCATTCACTGAAACATCTAAATTATAACTCATTAGATAAAAATCATGTTTACACAGCGGAATCAAATCATCAAGTCAACATTACATCGTTAATGTATCAGACTTCAAATAAAATAAACAATAGAGTTATAATCGAAACTCAAAACATCGCGTTCCCAGTGTTACATCTATCAGAGCATGACACCGACACAACAACTAAACCGACTTATGAGCTAATCCTCACCAAGTCGAAAGCAGCTATCCTCAATCTGAAAATGTCAACAGTAAGGGTGAGTCTCATCACAGTTAACAAATGTTATTGCATCTCAATAACAACACATCATAGTTATATTATTCACCCAATTTCATCATATTCAGATTATCAGGAACATCCATCATTTACACAAACGTCAACAAAACACGTCTTTCAAACAGACAATCATACTCAGCATTAATTCAACAAAAACACACAACCAACACGTCATCAATATTTATAACACTGGAATACTTCCAATCATGTTATAAAAGTATGCATATGTATGAACTGACACTATGCATGTGGTACCAACATCATCCAATGGGAATAACCCATGACCGATCCAACATCATCCAGATACGGCCCTGCCAGCACAGATTCCACACAATGGGAATCATGCCCTTTACTGATCCAACACACCCTTATGGATACAGTATCATCAATGAATATGAATGAATGCAACATATGCAACATACTTATACCATCGTCAAGTCTAATGAGTAACATCATCAAATACCCATTTCATCATCATCATCATCATCATCAAAGTATGTTTATATACCTAAGCATCATTCAAATACAATCAATCATTATCATCATCATCATTAAAGAACATACATGTGTCCACATCAATCATCATCATCAATAATAAGAACACACATGTATCCACATCATTCCAAAACAAATCAGTCATCATCATACAACTCTCAACAAATCATCACATCATAATGTTTTTCAAAACAACATCTTATATTGTCACATTTCATCATATATGTCAACAATATATCATCCAATTAAACAAATCGTCACATGATTAATATTTCAACGTAGCATGTATTTAACACATCTCATCACATATATGTACAATACATCATTCACCAAGAAATAAAATCATATTTAAAAATAATTGGATTCACACCTCATTCCATCATTTAAAACATAGGCTATCTCATGAGATTCATCGTGCTCGAAACGGCACTAAAAACAGACCTACGGTTCGAAAGTTACACATCATTTAACTTTTCAAGAAAACAACTATCGCTACAGCACGCGGCGCAACCAAGACTCGCGGCGCGACCTGAACCACACAAACGCGTTCGCGGCGCCAACCTATGCACACGGTGCGATACGAGAAAACAAGTACGCCTTTGCGGCGCCAACCCGGGGACGCGGCGCGAACTGGCGATTTCACAGATTTTCGGGTCTGCGTCAGATCCTGCGATCTGACTCAATCTGAGTCCAAAACTGACTCTAAACGTCATATACAGGCAGTTAATCATCAATTGCATCATTATTCATCATCACACATCCAAACAACACATAATCAATCAATAATCCATGCAATTTTCATCAATTCATAACCTCCCTAAACCCGACATACAATCCAATTGACTCAACAACATCCCTAATCAATATTATTATCCAAGAACACGATAATAGATGATAACCGGAGAGTCCCCGCTTACCTTAGCCAAAGATTCTTGATTGGTCTCTCCCTCCGTTGCTCCTCTTCACGTACCAGCTTTCCAATCCCTCATCTCCTCTGCTCTGCTTTTCACGTTCCTTTTTCCTTTCTCCCAATTTTCCTTATATTTATGAAAAATAACATTTTAATTAGTAAAGGGCTTTACTAACATAGCACCCCCTCTTTACTAATACCACACTTGGCCCAACACTATAAACCATCTTCTTCCAATTAAATCCCACCAACCACCAATAATTCTAATTATAAATTAAATTTCCATTTAAATTAAAAATTAAAATATACGGGTGTTACAACTCTCCCCCACTAAAAGAGTTTTCATCCTCGAAAACATACCTCAAGTAACCAGCTCGTATAAGAGTCCTCCACCTGACTCTCCAGCTCCCAATTAACATTGCCATCGGTCAATCCTCAAAATCCATCTGACATAACCAACAGGAAACATGTTTCATACATTCAAATCCCAGTTCTTACGTCGCATTTGACTATCCAAAAGTATACCACTCGCTATAGCTCCAAAAAGGTTAACAACAACAGAACATTGAGGTACAACCTATACAATACGCTCAACAGCCGAGTAATACAATTACACAATCAATAGTATGATCACACTTGCTCAACAATGCAGTAATGCATTCCATCTACCAAACATACCAACCTTAGACACACTCTTCCATCTGAGCGATAAAATAATACTTACACTTTTCACCAACTGCTTCCTTCAAGAAACTCAATACTCGTATTCCCATACCATTGAACTCCAATTATCTGACTCCTCTTAAGTCAAGCCATCGATTATCCAACACTTTACATTCCGTTTTTTTTTTTCCGCACTACTCTGACTACTCATCACAATCATCTATACCAATTAGACTTCTGAGCTTTAACCGATCCCGACTCTCTTTACTCATTCGTCCAAGAATCATTCTTCATCATTCATGGTACCAATTTACCATTCAGTAATACTTACTCGCACTCAAAAACAATTTCCAGAGTTACTACATCTATTAAACATTCCGGCCATCGGAATGAGTGCACACAAGTAATTATAATCACGCTCATCAGCCTCAATACGCCATTTCTTACAAAACAACTCAAATTGAGTTTCGCTCTTTTCTAAGAATTAAATCACTTCCTCCCTTCATAGAGTATAATTCCTCATTATATCTAGAATCTACAATAACCCCTTAACAACAACACAAAATTATTACAACGTCATATAGCATCAACTCTTCGTTTTAATTTCACCGAATACATACTCGTTAACTACGTACAACCGTAATAACATATTCATCATCTCGGTAATTATTCAAAAGAGTTATAATTCTTCGACACGGCATCCTTACATCCACTGGATTCTAAATCCAACATATAGATCAACACATATTTTCTATGTAGGCTTCCGACATATTAATTCCTTTACTGCCCGCGAGTAGTACTCATAACACTACTCCGCATCACACTTTCGCTTCGCGACTCTGATTACCCGTCTTAAGTCATCATCCACCATGTTGCACTCTTTCATATTCACTTCTTCATAAGTTCACACAACATAGTGAGTGATTATTCTCACGGCTTAGTATTCATCACATCTTAAACCATTAAGGTAACAAAACAAGCTTATCTCTTCTATATGATTCCATCTACTACCAACAAGAGATTTAGGGTGATCAAGTCCTAAATTTGTCAATATTAGTTGAAAATCATATTTAAGCATAAACCGTCGTTACTACATAATAGTGTCCCTTTCCGAGTTTGCACCCAAACTCATTAACATCGTCATAGTCCAATAATTCACTACGGTGTCCTTCTAGAATATCCTTCTGAAGCTCAAAACATCAGTTACACAAATCCAATCACTCAACCTCATTACACCGTTCTCGTCTATTATGAATTCACCGCCTTTACTTTGGTAATTCAAAGTCAACCTATCGATCAACTCAACATCATCTTTCTGACCTTCTCTAATCTCGTCAAGAATACCACTAGTCAGCCTTAGCATACCCAAACTATCACTATTAGGATCACCTTCACATACCAACTCAAGTCTCTAAATTGTCTAATTAAATCCAACTCATTCATCATTAGCACCGACATTTTAAAGACTTCTTACGCAACACAATAGCACAACATTTTCCTCATTAGGATGGTAATTCAAACCAAAATCTTAATCCTAAAAAAAAATATACTCTAATCATCTCTACTGCCTCATATTAAGCCCTTTCTGATTAAAGAGGTACTTCAACTCTTATGATCACTAAACACTTCGAATCTTGAGCCATACAATTAACCTGCACGACCAAGACAACATTCATAACTCGTGGTTTTAATCCAAATTCCATGACATCTTTCGTGCCCAAATATCATCCCACTCGACATCTCAACAAAGTCTTCCTCACATTCAATAGGTGTCAGAAATCCTCTAAAATTCTTCTTTTATACTTATCGTTACTTTGCCACCACAAATACGATTCCAAGAGTTCTAAAGTTTATTCCATCTTTACTATTAATTCACTTCTCATTAAAATCCATCGGTACTCAATTCATCTTTATCACCGAACATCTCGTCAACTTATTCATCGACAACATATTCTACTCGATTTTTGTTTCAAACAATCGCGGTAGTAGGCATTCTTATTCGACAAGTTTCACGCTTCCTTAACCGACTTCAGACTATTTTCTCCAAGGATCAACCTACTGTATTTATAACCCTCCCATAAGGTATAACATGATCTCTCCTCTTCGTAGGTTCAAACGGCACATTAATCCGACACTCGGAACTCATGATATGAATTTTCCAATCACTGCCCGAAAAATGCAACATTGATATCATGCAGCGACACTCTATACGATATATCCAAAACTCCTCAATTGGTAAATTCAATTCTTAAAATTACTCCTCAACATACCTTCTAATTATTCCTTCGATCCATTCAACACTGACACTGACATCCCGTGCAGTACCAATAAACAAGTCTAGTTATAAGTACAAGAGTAACCGTAACTCCACCTCTTTCCAACGTCATCCTGTCACAATTAAATATGTTACAGCTGCTGCAACTATTTTTATAACAAAGTTCATCTCGTTAGCTTTCCAACGCTTCAAACGGAACTCAAATCGGATGTCCAGAACTCTAGTTATGAATTTTCGAAGTTCTGCAGCTATTCAGCAATTTTCCTGCGTTTTTCTTACGAAAATCTCACTCCAAAACTCATTCTCTTCAACTCTATCACGTTCCAAACAGCCCCTTATCATATCTCTTCACTTCCAAACATTCTTATGACTTGAGCAACACATCCCATCGCCGAAGTGCGATTTCTAAAACATTACGACCGCAATCCTCTTTGCAACTTGCAGCTGAACCTCTTACGAGACGTAAGGCTACTCAACTGACATCTTCGCAGTACACCAGTAGAGCTGATACATCACAACTTCCAATTTCCTTCTCTTACAATAACTGTCAATTACCTCTAATCATCTTCCCTCAAGATGTTCCAACTCAATTCCCAGTGAAGTCTTAATTCCAAGTCACCTTCAATTCGGGAAACAACAAACTCCAACAACGCTCGCACTGTTGCCAACATCAGCCTACTGAATCAATCTTCTTACAACTGAAACATAACCGAGAAGCGAAGCTTCTCCCCCACTTGTTTCAATCCAACACCTGCAACAAACAACCAAGTACCGATAGTGATTCACTCACATATCGCGTACCAAGGAATAAAATGCCGACAATATACAACTGTCGCGCAACTCAACTGACTCAACAATTGGCCGGATGGACCGACCTGCTCTGATACCACTATTGTAACACCCCTCTAATACCCCACGGCAATTAACAAAATTAAATCAGAGTAGACATGCAAAAGGTGTCACAATTCAAAAATAAAAGAAAACACACGTTCGGCATATGTCATGCATTCACTGAAACATCTAAATTATAACTCATTAGATAAAAATCATGTATACACAGCGGAATCAAATCATCAAGTCAACATTACATCGTTAATGTATCAGACTTCAAATAAAATAAACAATAGAGTTATAATCGAAACTCAAAACATCGCGTTCCCAGTGTTACATCTATCAGAGCATGACACCGACACAACAACTAAACCGACTTATGAGCTAATCCTCACCAAGTCGAAAGCAGCTATCCTCAATCTGAAAATGTCAACAGTAAGGGTGAGTCTCATCACAGTTAACAAATGTTATTGCATCTCAATAACAACACATCATAGTTATATTATTCACCCAATTTCATCATATTCAGATTATCAGGAACATCCATCATTTACACAAACGTCAACAAAACACGTCTTTCAAACAGACAATCATACTCAGCATTAATTCAACAAAAACACACAACCAACACGTCATCAATATTTATAACACTGGAATACTTCCAATCATGTTATAAAAGTATGCATATGTATGAACTGACACTATGCATGTGGTACCAACATCATCCAATGGGAATAACCCATGACCGATCCAACATCATCCAGATACGGCCCTGCTAGCACAGATTCCACACAATGGGAATCATGCCCTTTACTGATCCAACACACCCTTATGGATACAGTATCATCAATGAATATGAATGAATGCAACATATGCAACATACTTATACCATCGTCAAGTCTAATGAGTAACATCATCAAATACCCATTTCATCATCATCATCATCATCATCATCATCATCATCAAAGTATGTTTATATACCTAAGCATCATTCAAATACAATCAATCATTATCATCATCATCATTAAAGAACATACATGTGTCCACATCAATCATCATCATCAATAATAAGAACACACATGTATCCACATCATTCCAAAACAAATCAGTCATCATCATACAACTCTCAACAAATCATCACATCATAATGTTTTTCAAAACAACATCTTATATTGTCACATTTCATCATATATGTCAACAATATATCATCCAATTAAACAAATCGTCACATGATTAATATTTCAACGTAGCATGTATTTAACACATCTCATCACATATATGTACAATACATCATTCACCAAGAAATAAAATCATATTTAAAAATAATTGGATTCACACCTCATTCCATCATTTAAAACATAGGCTATCTCATGAGATTCATCGTGCTCGAAACGGCACTAAAAACAGACCTACGGTTCGAAAGTTACACATCATTTAACTTTTCAAGAAAACAACTATCGCTACAGCACGCGGCGCAACCAAGACTCGCGGCGCGACCTGAACCACACAAACGCGTTCGCGGCGCCAACCTATGCACACGGTGCGATACGAGAAAACAAGTACGCCTTTGCGGCGCCAACCCGGGGACGCGGCGCGAACTGGCGATTTCACAGATTTTCGGGTCTGCGTCAGATCCTGCGATCTGACTCAATCTGAGTCCAAAACTGACTCTAAACGTCATATACAGGCAGTTAATCATCAATTGCATCATTATTCATCATCACACATCCAAACAACACATAATCAATCAATAATCCATGCAATTTTCATCAATTCATAACCTCCCTAAACCCGACATACAATCCAATTGACTCAACAACATCCCTAATCAATATTATTATCCAAGAACACGATAATAGATGATAACCGGAGAGTCCCCGCTTACCTTAGCCAAAGATTCTTGATTGGTCTCTCCCTCCGTTGCTCCTCTTCACGTACCAGCTTTCCAATCCCTCATCTCCTCTGCTCTGCTTTTCACGTTCCTTTTTCCTTTCTCCCAATTTTCCTTATATTTATGAAAAATAACATTTTAATTAGTAAAGGGCTTTACTAACATAGCACCCCCTCTTTACTAATACCACACTTGGCCCAACACTATAAACCATCTTCTTCCAATTAAATCCCACCAACCACCAATAATTCTAATTATAAATTAAATTTCCATTTAAATTAAAAATTAAAATATACGGGTGTTACATAACACACTTGTACCGTGTGAATGCACGGATAATCATACCAGTGCGAACCTAAAGATTATTATATTTTTTGTATAATTACAAATATATATATATATATATATATATATATATATATATATATATATATATATATATATATATATATATATATATATATATATATATATATATATATATATATATATATATATATATATATATATATATATATATATATATATATATATATATATATATATATATATATATATATATATATATGTGCGAGCGCGCTACATACGAGAAAAATGAGTTGTTTATAAATTATTTATGTTTCTAATATTTTTTTTTTGAATTTTTTAATTATTAAAAATACAATATTTTGAAAGACAATATATAGAAAATTAAAATTCATATTATTGATGTAACACAGTTTTGACAAAATAATTTTTTAAAATATATATCTTTAAAAAACTATATTAATAAAACTATTTTGTTTTTTTTTTAATTTACACTTTTATTATGTTTTGAAAACAAAAATTTGCGTATCACAACAGTATCCGTGTGGACGCACGGGTAACACATCAGTACCGTATGAATGTATGGGTAATCATATCAAAATCCATGTGAACGCACGTACGGATAACACACTAGCACCGTGTGAAACTGTGAATGCACGAGTAATCATACCAACATCCGTGTGAACACACAGGTTATTACATTTTGTGTACAATTAAAAAAATAAAAGTAAAACTTATGAGTTAGACTACTGATTTTTTTTTTTTTTTTTATATTTTAAACCATAATCTAAATTTTAATAAATAAAACATTACACTTAATTCTTTTATATCATTCTGTTTTTAGACTTATGAGTACAATTATCCTTTTAGACTTATGAGTAAAATTATGTTTCTATCGATAACCAATCAGTTTTGATTATGGATATTTATTTATCTCATTTATTAAATTTTATAAATTTGTTTATTATTACAACTCTATCAATTCTAAAAAAAAACATATTTTTTATTTTTCGCAATTTTATTTTTTACAAATTATGTGTTTAATAGTTTTTCTTAACGATAGAAGTTTTTAAAAACTTATATAATTATCTTGGAGTTTATTTGGTTTTCTTTTTTTCAATAATGTTTTGATTTTTTTAATTTGTTTAAATTCTCATAATAAATTGGTGACATAAAACAGTTACACCAGAACCCGTGCGGACGCACGTATTTCCCACTAATTTTTGTAAAAGTTTAAGAAAATATGAAATAAAATGTTGAATAAAATTTAAATATATATAGTAAAATGATTAATTCAAAAATAAATAAAACTTTAAACACCAATTAATAAGATGGTTAAACTTCAAATTCTGACAAACTTAACTTTGCCATTATTATAATTTTCTGTTAAAGAAATCTGCGTGACTGATAATCTTTTTATTATTAATTTGCCCCTTAAAAATTCATATGCTTCCAATCTCATCAGAGATTCTTTAATCATACTAAACCTCAAAAAAGCATTTAGCAGTTTATACAACTTGAACTTGGTTATGATTATCCTAATAACCAAAAGCATTTTATCACAATAAAACTAAGTATATAACTTTATCAGATTCTGTGCTTCATGTTATGAAAAGTAATATGCATAGTACAAATTTAGTTTCTTTTTGCAAAATGTAATCAAGCAAAGTATAAGAAAATTACACATCATCCAATCATCACCCTTGAGATTTAGATAGTTCCTTCAAAGCATTATCAATCTTTTCCTCAGATGGTTCACTAATGCATGCCACAAGAGGACTCTCATCTGGTACTACATCATCGCTTTGGTAGCTTCCTGGACCTCTAAGTTTATCATCTGAACAAGAGGAGCTGCATATATAATGCTCATACTGTCCCTTCTTATTCTCAACATCCGCAGCATATTTTTTTGTCTGAAAATAAATGAGGTCATAAACTCTTACGACTAAGCGAAAAAAGTAGAATTGAAAAATTTAAGTGATAATAATATGATCAAAGAAAAACAAACCTTCTCATCGATAGTTCGATGAGCTAGAATAGTCTTCAGTACTTCATACAAGACAGTAGCAATCTGAACATTCGTAACCATCTCCTCCCTTCAAGAGAAACATCAGAAGAAGAAGAAGAATAAGACATTGTAAAATCACACAACCTCCAAGAGCAAGTTTAAGAAAAATCAAGCCTTACGGTTCTTTAGTAAATTCACCATCCCTGATTCTAGTCTCGTAGAAAGTTTGGTAGTAACTCAGTAGCTCTCGGACATCAGTTCTGTTAGTATGTTTCTGTGTTATCTCCTCTTCCTACAACCATGAATGTTAATCAAACCACTTTCAAAATATGAAAGAATTGCGAGAAATTAAAATTAGGCTGTGTACCCTTTCGAGCTTGCGCAGCAGATTAGTCTTGAATTGTCGGACGCCATGGCCACTTGATGTTGGATCAATTGTATGAGCCTTCTCAACTGCATACCAGCGACCTGTAATTAGTTAAGCAAAGAAAAGTTATTGATTAAGCAAAAACAACAACAGCAGCAGCCAATGGAAAAACAACTCACAAAGATAGGCAACTCTAGGATTCTCCACTTCAATATCAATGGCAGCTCTAAGAATAGGCACGACAACGGCAAGTGAAGAAGGAACAATCTCACCATCCATAATATTCTCTTCACTGGTGCTACCCATGTTTCTACCACAAACACCAAAATCAATGAAAGTTTATATTTTGAGAATTGGGGATGAAACTTACATGCAAAGGAAAGCACGTGGAAAGTGAAAAAGATGAATGAGATATGACAATGCAATCTCTGCATGTTGATTTCATTTTCTCTACTAAGTTTCCTCAAATTAGATTTTTCAAAAAAAATAAAGGAGTTAAGGCATACACTCACACATCACATTGCTTTTTTGGGTTAACTTTTTTGAGAAAAGTTTTGTCTTTTTGAATTGAAAATGGAATTACCGAATTGGGGATGAACCTTACATGCAAAGGAATGTGAATGTGAAGTTGCTATCACTTTAGTCTTTTCTTATGTATTAAAAAATATTTGGTTTATGGTTTATTAATTTTCTCTCATTAATTATTGATTTATGGGTTATTCATATTATAACTTGCTCTCATTATTGCTATTCTTAAAAGAGATTTGCTAAAGTCATCGTATCAAAAAAAGATATATCTCCCGACACATCCAAAACACAACGTTTTAGATTTAATGTTGCGATTCAGGCTTTAGGTTATAATAAAAAAATTACAGAGATGCATCTTTGTACACTTTCGACGTCTAGATTTTATACTTCCTATTTACGGAGATGCATCTCTAGACGTTGTTTAATCAAAAGGGTGCCAGAACCCTTTCTCTTTTTTCACTTCTCATAATACTCTCAAACTCTCATCTCCCAAAACCTCTCAACTCACATTCACTCAAAATCATTCAAGACACTTCTTACAATAATAAAAATGATAAATTTATAGAAAAAAAGATTTAACAATTTTTTAATCAGAATTTTAATAAAATAGTTCTTGTGTTTAATATTTTTAAAATTTTATCATTCAAAGTATTATAGAAAAAAGAAATGTTTACAATAATATTTTTTAGAAACTTTTTATAAACTTATAATATTATAGACTTCATTTTAAATAAAAGAAAACATCATTTATCTTTTATCTTGAAAAAACTAACAACAAAAAAAATAAAGAAAAATTTTATGTAAAATATTTCTACGGATTGTAGAAAATTTCTCCCTTGAACATAAATCTGCATCAAAGTCAAATGTTCAAAACGGCATATTCGGGCGCAGAAAACAAATCACACTCACAAAACTCTCGATTTGATTTTGACCAAATTAGCTTCTTGTTTTTTATATAATAACTTTCTTTCTCCATCCAAATCACTCCACAAACCTCTCTCTCTAGAATGTTTCCTCTTTGATATGATCTTCACTCACTGCTTCAACATCCAGACTCTCTTCTCAATCACTGCAGCATCTTAAATGTCACTGCAGCATGGAATGATGCTTCCCCTTGACAGAGACATGTACATTCACATAAAATGAGGAGATTGTATAACGATTGTAAAGATATATTAGCTAATATACATTCACATACATACTTCCCCTATGATTTTTTTGTCCCTGCCGTGGGCTTTAGCCCAACTTGGCTAGAATATTTGTCCATCAACAATTCTTTTATTTCTATTTGTTACTTATTATATATTTAATCTTATATTCATTTATTGTGTTACTAAAACCAACAATTACATTAACGTCGTAAGAGATGGCGCTCTAAAGTGATGATTTATAAATTTTTTAAATATTATAATTGTTTTGGATCTATCAAGATGTTTGATAAAATCCAAAGTGATTAACATATTTACAAAATTTATAATTTTTCAGTATAGAGCATATTAAAATGTTCTCTTGCAACATTAATGTAATGTAATTGTGATTTTTATTAACACAACAAATGAAGATAAGATTGGTGGTGTAATAAATATTCATTAAAAAATGAATGATTAATGATGGGTCATCAATCTAACCAAATTAGGACAAAGCTCAAGCTGATGAAAACATAGACGATGAAAATGAAAATTAAATTAATTTTAATATATAATAATAGAGTATATAAACAATTTATTTCTCTGAATTAAAACACATGATCTGGAAAAAGTGATAACTTAAAAGAAAATAAAATTTGACTTTTCATAAAAAAAAAATGGGTTTGATCAGTATTATTCTTGTTTTTGTTTTGTTTTTTTCATGGCCAAATTAAAAATAATTTTATTAATATTGTTAAACAACTCATTCATTCCTAAGTTGTCATGTACCTTATCCAAACTCAAATGACTATGTTCTTTCACTTATATCAAATGAAGAATATAATTTGAGGATTTACTCCCGTTATACTTAAAAACGAATGTAAATAACAAATACAATGATAATTTTGTAAATAAAATATCATTTTAAGTTTTGCACATAATAATAGACGCCCTATTTTTAAAAAACGGATGTAAAATTGAAAAAGTATTTGTCATCAAACTCTATTACTCCCGTTATATTAAAAGTGGGTGTAAATTTTGAAAAAAAAACTTGCTCTTTTTTTTCTATAATATATTGAAATAGAGAACCCATGTTCTCAACCATGATTACAAAAGACCGAGGAAATTACCCTGAAAAGAAAAATTACATGCCAATTGAAACTTAAGATATGTAGGGGTGTTCAAAACCAAACCGGCCCAATAGAAAACCTCAAACAAAACCAAACTGAAACCGCAAAAAACCGCATTTGGTTCGAATTTGTTTGGGTCATTATATAACAAAATCGCACGGTTCAGTTCGGTTTGCGATTTGTATTTTACAAACCGAACTAAACTGCATTATGTTACAACTCAAACTTCATTTATCTCACATATAACCCAAAATCCAATCTATTATGCCTTAGCATTCAGATTACAAATAATTTTCTCTTCATCGCACTTAATGTTTCAATTTAAGTTTTCTCAAATCTCTCTTATCGGTATCGTGCCTTCTACTTATCTTCTTTTCTATGTACATCTCGCATATTCTTCTTTAGTATCTCATATCTTATGTTCTTTATTATTCATCTTCTTATTTTTTATTCTACTGTTATCTCTTTCAATTACGTTTTTAATGAACCTATTCTTCTCTGATCTCTCCTCTCTTCTGCTATTTCTTTTTCATCTTCTCAAATATTTCATCTCCTCTATTTTTCTGTTTCACTTTAATGTTTTCGATACTGTTTTATGCTACTATATCCTGTTTTTCTATTCCACTTTTCTCTAATCTTATTTTTGTATATTAAATAAAAAGTTTTTGTCCAAATATGATGAATTTTGTTGTTATTTGATAAGCATAAATGACTAAAGACAAAGCTATATTGTTATTTATATGTGTATGTATGGCTTAATAATTTTTTTGTAAAAAATAGAACGAACCGAACCAATCCAAACCGCATTGGTTTGATTTGGTTTTCTTTCCAAAAGCCAACCGAACCAAATCGAACCGCACGCTTTTTTCTCTTGCGGTTCGGATGATTTTTTAAGTCAAAACCGCCCAAACCGCACCATGAACACCCCTAGGGTTGGTTAATTTTTTCTATAGACGCTCACTTCCAAACCAAAAATTTCATTACCCAAACAATATCACGAATATTCCACATATCGTTTCTAAAAACAATGTCATTCCTCATGATTTAAAGATTCTAACATATGGCTAACCACACTACTCCTTCCTTACCTTTCCTTAATCTAGAAGATTTTCAAAAAGAGGACCACTTAATATATGGACCAACAACATCAGGTACCTCATAGATTAGATTGACAACATCAGGGTATACCATATCTATAGTCGTTGCACGTAAAAGAAACATAATCAAAATTAACCTTATTCATGTCATATCTTTAGAGAGAAGTGATATTTTGACCCCACAATCTTACACATACACCTAAAACACTGTTCATAAATACGTGAACAGTGTTTTATTATTATTTTAATATTTTGATATTTTTTTTATTTTCTTTTTAAAATTATTTTGGTTAATGAAATGTTAAAATTTGATTAATACAGATAAGTTTGGTTAATATATATTCTGAAATAAAAAAGTTAATATGTATATCATTCAGACTTTGGATAAAAGTTTGTATAAAGTTGGTGAATACGATTCATAACTTGGTTAATAAGTTCTTAAACATAAAAAAATATTAAATAGTAAAATAAAGTTGGTGAATAGAGTATAAAAATTGGTAATACATTTATAGTATAGTGTCAGAACATGATTAATACTATGTATTTTATTGGTTAATGAAGTAGTAAAAGTGGTTAATAAATTACAAGTAAAATAATTGGTTAATGACTTAAATTTTTGTGGTTAATACAATTTGACGCAACCATATATTTATGTTATAAAGTAAATTTTAAAAATAAATATTTTTAAAAAATAAAATAAATGTTTTTTAAAAATAATATTATTTTAATAAAAATACACTGTTCACCGTATAAATACGGTGAACAGTGTATACGGTGTATTTGGTGTCAAAATATGGTCTCAAGGTCTCATCTTTATATATCTAGTTAAAAATAAAGCTACAGAAAGCTGCATCCTTTGTTTGGCGTGACTGATAATCTTTCGTCATTCTAATTTTCCCCTTCTTAAAAATTCATATGCTTCCAATCCCATCAGTTTCTTTTATCAGTTTATACAAACTTTGATAGATGTAACAAAAATCATTATATCACAAAGTAAAACTAAGTATATACCTTTGTTTAGATTATGTGCTTCATAATATAAAAAGTAATATGCATAGTACAAATTTTGTTTTTTTTTACAAAATGTAATATAGCAAAGTATAATTAAGAAAATTACACATAGCTGTTATTTACTTTAGCACTTGACATCATCATCAACCTTGAGATTCCTTCAAATCATTTGCAACCTTTTCCTCAGATGGTTCACTAATGCATGCCACAAGAGGACTCTCATACGGTCCCTTCTTATTCTCAACATCCGCAACATATCTTTTTGTCTGGAAAACAATGAGGTCATAAGCGAAAAAAGTAGAATTGAAAAATTTAAGTGATAGTAAATAATCAAGAAAAACAAACCTTGTCATCGATAGTTTGATGAGTTAGCAAAGTGGTGAGTATTTCATACAACACAGTGGCAATCTGAACATTGGTAACCATCTCCTCCCTTCAACATAAACATCAGAAGAAAAAGAATAATAAGACATTGTAAAATCACACAACCATCAAGAGCAGGTTTAAGAAAAATCAAGCCTTACGGTTTTTTAGTAAATTCACCATCCCGGATTCTTGTCTCGTAGAAAGTTTGGTAGTAACTCAGTAGCTCTCGGGCATCAGTTCTGTTAGTATGTTTCTCTGTTATCTCCTCTTCCTACAACCATGAATGTATTTCTTAACTCACGAAGATATGCAACTCTAGGATTCTCCAATTCAATACTATTCGCCGCTCTAAGAATAGGCAAAAGAACAGCAAGTGAAGAAGTGAGTGCAAAAGTAATTTTATAGGGAGTAAAAATCAATATATTTTTTATAGAGACTAAAAGCCAAAATTAAAATATTTATAGGGACCAAAAATATATTTAACCCAAAAATAAATGATTATTGATGGATCATAAAATCTAGCCAAATTAGGACAAAACTCAAGCTGATAAAAATTAAATTAGTTTATAATTTATAGTAAAATAGTATATAAACAATTTATTTTTATGAATTAGAACACATGATCTCGAAAAAGTGATAACTTAAAAGAAAATAAAATTTGACTTTTCATAAAAAAATGGGTTTGATCAATATTATTCTTGTTTTTGTTTTTTTTTCAAAGCCAAAAAACAATTCTATTATTTTTGTTTTTGTTTACTAAGGCTTCATAACATTATTTATATATCATTGAAGTTTCACTATTTAGTCAATTGACACTAATATTTGCTTAACAACTCATTCATTCATAAGTTGTCATGTCCCTCATCCAAACCCAAACGACTCTGTTCTCTGACTTATACAAAATGAAGAATATAATTTGAGAATTTACACCCGTTATTTTAAAAACGGATGTAAATAACAAATACAATGTAAATTTTATAAATAAAGTATCATTTTAAGTTTTGCCACATAATAATAGACGCCCTATTTTTAAAAAACGGATGTAAAATTGAAAGAGTATTTGTCATCAAACTCTATTACTCCTGTTATATTAAAAGAGGGTGTAAAATTGTAAAACCAAAAATAAATTGCTTTTTTTTTTCTATTAGCAATAATATATTGAAACATAGAACCCAAGTTCTCAACCACGATTACAAAAGACCGAAGAAATAACCCTGGAAAGAAAAATTACACGCCAATTAAAATTTAAGACATGTAAAACAAATGATTTTTACTAAACTCGTAAAAGTTACAATTGTGTTGATTAATTTTTTCTATATACGCTCACTTCCAAACCAAAACTTTAATTACCCAAACAATATCACGATTATTCCACGTATCATTTCTAAAAACAGTGTCATTCCTCATGGTCCAAAGATTCCAACCAGGGAATGACATAGACGTATACTTGGCACCGTTAGTCGAAGATTTAAAGTTTTTGTGGGACAACGGTGTGGAGGTTTACGATGGGTATAGGAAGGAAAGTTTCAACTTGAGGGCGATGTTGTTTGGAACAATTAATGATTTTCCAGCATACGGAAATCTATCCGGGTACAGCAATAAAGGTCAAAAGGCGTGTCCCGTTTGTGAAGATGAAACCGATACGACACGATTGGATCTTTGTCAGAAGAATGTCTTTCTCGGTCATCGTAGATTCTTAAATTCTAATCATCACTACCGTGGGTGGAGAAAAGCATTCAACGGAAAGGCCGAACATGGTACAGCCCCGCCTTTTTTGTCAGGTGATCAAATTTTTGAAAAGGTGAAAGATGTGAGCACTCAGTTTGGCAAGCCTTTTGCACATTCACTTGTCAAGGGTGGGTGGAAGAAGAAGTCCATTTTTTTTGAACTTCCATATTGGAAGTCGTTGTACGTAAGACATTTCCTGGATGTTATGCATATTGAAAAAAATGTATTTGACAGCGTTATAGGTACGTTACTCAATATACCAGGAAAGTCTAAGGATGGCGTTAACATAAGGAATGACATGGCAAACATGGGGATGAGAACTGAATTGAGACCCGTGACGAAAGGAAGACGAACATATCTGCCACCTGCTGTTTACACTCTATCTAGAAAGGAGAAGAAAACATTGTGTAAGTTCCTCAGTGAAGTTAAAGTTCCAGAAGGCTACTCTTCAGATATTAGAAGACTTGTGTCCATGAAAGACCTCAAGTTAAAGAGTTTGAAGACGCATGATTGTCATGTTATAATGGAACATTTTTTACCAATAGGTATACGTTCTATTCTGCCAGAAAAAGTAAGAAGTGCAATAACTAAGCTGTGTTTCTTCTTCAGGTCAATTTGCAGTAAGGTGGTCGATCCCGCGATCTTACCAACATTGCAAAAAGAGATAGTTGTTACTTTATGTGATCTTGAAATGTATTTTCCTCCCTCGTTTTTTGACATAATGGTTCATCTAGTCGTTCATCTTGTGAAAGAGACACAATTGTGCGGACCAGCTTATATGAGATGGATGTACCCTGCTGAACGTTATATGAAAATATTAAAAGGGTACGTGAAAAACAGAAGTCGACCGGAGGGTTGTATTGCCGAACGATACGTTGTTGAAGAAGCGGTTGAGTTTTGTACTGAATATCTGTCAAATGTTCAATCAATTGGACTCCCCAAATCTCATATTGTCGAAAAAAAAGAAGGAAAAAGGCTAATTGGAAATAAAGTTGTGACAGTATCAATGGTCGAACGGGATCAAGCGCACTTGTAAGTTCTGCACAATGAGATTGAGGTTGAGCCGTATGTTGAAATGCACAAGGTTGTTCTCCGAGATTTAAATCCAAATAGAAATGAGAACTGGATAGTACGAGAGCACAATCGAAGTTTCATTCCGTGGTTTAGGGATCATATTTATTCAAAGTATCGTTCAGATCCTGCTTCAGTAACAGAAAGGTTGAGATGTTTAGCCTATGGTCCAACTGTAATTGTGCTTTCTTATAGCGCATACGCTATTAATGGATACACATTTTATACCAAAGAACAGGATGATAAAAGTACTATGCAAAATAGTGGTGTTACCTTGGTAGCTGAAGCAATGCGCATATCAAGTGCGAATGACTTAAATCCGAAATTTGCAAATTTGTCATATTTTGGGGTTATCGAGCGCATTTTGGTGTTTGATTACGCGAAGTTTCAGATTCCTGTATTTGGTTGCAAGTGGGTTGAAAATAATAGTGGCATACGAATGGATAAGTCAGGATTTTTGCAAGTGGATCTCAATAGGGTAGGGTACAAAGATGAGCCTTTCATTTTAGCCTCTCAAGCTAAACAAGTGTTCTATGTCAATGATCCGACAAGTACGAAATGGTCTATAGTGCTTTTATCTAACAAAATAGTAGATGAAAACATTGAAGATCAAGGTGATATTGGTGTTGGCATTGAATCTTGTACAAGAAACGATCAAAATGAGAATGAATCTTGTACTAGAAATGATCATAATGAGGGTATTTGGATCAATCCAACCGTCCGCGTTGTTAAGAGACGCGTAGAACACAATCCTACCAAGAAAAGAAAGAGACGTTAGTGATAAAGGTAATAGTATACATATTCCGACTAATTTGTTTTATTCAATTTGTACCGATTGTTTTAATCAATAGTATAGTACTTATTCAATTTTGGTGCATATTCTCGTTTTGTACATAACTTTTGAACCATGTATCCGTTTGTCGACTTCTTTACATGTAACTATACTATTTTGACGATTCCGGAGCTGCTCATGCACTTATATGTTCATTTCGGGACTGTTTTTTTATCGGTTTTGCTTCTGCCCGTAATCAAAAGTCGGGCTTAGGGTCTGAATTTCGGAAAACCGACTTTATTTTTGAGTCCGTGGGGACGTTTTACCATAGCCATGTAAATTTCGTTCAATTCCGACAACTTTATTTTTTGACGCTTATTTTGATTTGTACCGATTTCGTTTCCGATTTACTTGTACATGCATGGTTTGACTTCCATTTTACTTGTATAGATTGTTAGCTTATTAATAGTGAACTAATGTGCTTTAGTTTGTTTGATACAGGTTAAATGGCTCCGGATAGAGATGCTCCACCTGAAAACTCACAAGAAAGAGATGCTCAAGAAAGAGATGCCACGGATACAAATGCTCCACCTGATACTGAAGCAAAAGAAGTTGCACGAGGCATCACTATCATGAAGGGAATCGTTCGACATAGAGACCAAGGATTAGTATACCGATTGGAATGGAATTCTGATAAACAAGCAATTGGTCCTAATTCTGCAAAGTTGACAAGTTATATTGGTACACTTGTTCGTATGCATATTCCGGTCTCCGTAGCTAGATGGAATATGAAAAGCAAAGACTTGGATGAGAAAAAAGACGCGATTTGGGACGAGCTTCAGGTATATATCATATATGGTTAATTGTTGTTATTATCTTGACGATAAATTGTTTAAATTACTTATACTAACACACTATGCGTATGTTTTTTTGCAGAGGACTTTTGAGATACCAGATGATCGTAGACGCTACATACTTGGTTTGGCCGGCAAAAGATATAGAGGGTGGAAAGCTTTTTTGACAAACACTTATCTTAAGGATAAAGATGGAAACTTTCTTGAAGAGGCACCGGGACGGCCAAAAAAGTATGAGATCTTCATTGGTGAAGAAGATTGGGCTAAGTTTGTAGAGCAAAGAGATGAAGATTTTCGGAAAAGGAGTGCCAAGAATAGTGAGAGAGCATCCAAACCCGCATATCCATACAAAAAAGGGCGTTTGGGATATGCACGCTTGGAGGATAAAATTGTAAGTAAATAGAAATGCGTTTTAATTAATTGTCTAAATGTGTTTTATTTGATGATTTTATCATTTGTGTCAATGCATAGTTAGAGGAGACTAAAAGTGAGGAAACCTCACTTCCTGAACATGTGTTGTGGAGGGAAGCTCGTGTGGGCAAGGATCATGCTGTCGATCCCGAAGTTCAGAGAGTTTTTACTGAATGTGTAAGTATAATATTGTGTCTTTAATTAAATCAAATGTTTTTTAATGTATATAAATGATTTTTTAATGTAAATGAATTACAGGAGACCTTGTCGCAATCGGCATCCACCGGTGAGGGGAGCATACTTAGTAGAGCACTAGATGCTCCTGAGTATCCCGGTCGGGTGAGGGGTAAGGGTCATGGTGTGACTCCAACCTCTTTTTACAAGAGTCCTAGGAGAAGAAATCCTTCAAATGAAGAAGTGTTGCAAAAGTTGGCGGAATTGCAAGCACAAGTCTCTGAATTGCAAAGAGATAAAGAGGCGTATATGAGAGAAAAGTGCAACACTTCATCGGTGAAAGAAACTAGTGATAAGGCTAGTATCAACTATCAAAGGAAATTTCCCGAGGTAATTATAATTTTTTTTCCTTTTAAATTATTCTATTTTATTAATGATAATGACTTTATATTTACTATTGGCTTAGGGCATTTCATCTTGCCAACTATACTTATCGGAACCGAGTTATCGACTAGTTGGTAAGGGAAAAGTGCACAACACTTTGGGAGATTTACTTCACCATAGACCGCTCCCGGATGGACACCTGAAAGTATCGGTGGATGTTGTAGTAGATCATGATGCGATGCTACCGGTACCTGACATGGTCTCAGAGACGACATTGCTGCGAGATGCAATAGGATCATTTGTTGCATGGCCCTCGGAGCTCATTACCATTAGTGATGAGGTATATTGAAAACGATTATGAATCATTTAGTTTTCGAATGTCAATTCTAAACCGTTTATTAATTATTTTTTACATTTTAATTTTAGACTGCTCCTATAAAACCCACAGTTAAGGGTAAAGGGATTTTACAGGAGGAGGAGTCCGTTGCATCACTAAAAGAGGTACATTTAAAGTGTTAATAATTAATCTGAATCTAAATCTGCATGATTTTATATTTTACATAACTTATATGATTTTTAGGCATCCGCTCGAGAGTCACAACAAGTGACGCAGCAAGTTCGTACCGTACCACCCACTGGTCCTCCGAAGCCAGCGGGAAAAAAAGGCGGTGCTTTTGTGCCTCGGTACCGGTCGACGCTCGCAACAATGGTTGATATGTCCGATTTGACGGATGGTGCTTTACGTGAAATCGTTATGGATGAGAGTGTCTTCGGTATTGAATTCAAGTCACTTATTACACTTGATGACTTGGAGGAGATTTTTAAGCATGATCAACTAGGCGTCAATAACATGCACTCATACATTCGGTAATATTCCCTCATCCGATATATTATTTAATTAGTCCCACAATATAATTTATTTACACATTTCAATGAAAATAATCTAATGTTTATTATGTTTTTATTTAAGGTTGTTGTATGACAGAGTGTTGCGCGGGACTCCGTTGTCTAACAGATTCCGTTTCGTGTCTTCCGCCCACTGCAGCGGAATGGCAATTGATTCGGAACCGGAATCAGTTAGACAGTGCTTAGTAGATAGATTCATGTCCACCGGCAATACAGAATGTCTGCATCTTTGGGCGTATAATACTCGACCAGTAGGGTTAGTTTCTCATTCTTTGTTCATCTAATCTCTGTTTCTTTTGTGTATAGCAAAATTTTCATATAACCTATTGTTTTTATTTATAGAGCACACTGGTTGCTGCTTGCTATCAACCCTATAAGGGAAGTCGTGTATTATCTGAATTCGGTAAATGGTGAATGGACCAATTATCCGGCCATGAAGGACATCGTTGATTTGTAAGTGGGATCGTTCTAAATATATATTCGTGTATATTTATATATATATATTTACTTATTTGTGGGATTGATCTAAACATATGCTTTTATATATTTGTTAATTAGATCAATACAAGTGTTCCGAAGTCAACGGGACGCACAGGTATCCCGAACTAAATCTAGCAACATTACTTGGATCCAAGTGCAGGTACATTATTTTTCACAATGTTGCTTATAATATATTTATGCTACTTGATAAAACAATGCACAACTATAGAATCTTATTTGTTTTTCTATATATGTAGTGCCCGCAACAGAAAAACAGTTACGATTGCGGATACTTTGTATTGAGGTTTATGAAAGAAATCCTTCAGGCAAATCAATTAGAGATTCCGATCACGGTATGAATTTATAACTTAAGATAATTTCATATAATTTATTACATTTAACTAAATGTATCATTCATATTTTGTTTTTGTTTTGTAGTACCTTGACGAATTCCGTGCCACTGGATACCCGAGACTTAAGTTGGAAGAAATAAAAGAGGATTTGTGTCATTTTTATATTAAGCGCTTTTTCATGTAGGATTTGTGTCGAATTGAAGTACTATAATATTATTGATGTTGTAATGATGTATATATATAATATTGGATATTATAATGGTATTATATTAGTATATATATATTGTCTTACTGATGGCTGAAATAATATCGTCGAAAATAAATTACAGGTCGAAAATATTACAGGCTGAAAACATATTACAGGTCGAAAATATTACAGGTCGACTGGGAGGATTAAATTACAGGCTGCACATTAAAATACCTCATTTAGCTACTAAAGCGCTTTTTAAAAAAGCGCTCTTAAAGGACCACATACTAAAGCGCTTCTTTTTAAAAGCGCTGCCAAAGATTACTAAAAAAGCAAAAAAAAAAAAAAAACAACATACTAAAGCGCTTTTGTAAAAGCGCTCTTATAGGGGGGGCTATAAGAGCGCTTTTTCTGGAAAAAGCGCTCTTAAAGCCCACCCTATAAGAGCGCTTTTACAAAAGCGCTTTAGTATGTTGCGTTTTTTTTTTAATTTTTTCTCTCACAGGTGGGCCTATCACAGCGCTTTTCTGGAAAAAGCGCACTTAAAGGGGGGCCTACCAGAGCGCTTTTTCCTGAAAAGCGCTCTTAAAGGGGGGCCTACAAGAGCGCTTTTTCCAGAAAAGCGCTCTTATAGGGGGGCCTACCAGAGCGCTTTTAAAAGCGCTTTCGTAGCCTATGCCAGCGCTGGCTTTGGCAGCGCTTAAAAGCGCTGTTAAAGGCCAAAAAAAGCGCTTTAAAAGCCCTTCCTCGTTGTAGTGTATGGCCAACCACGCTACTCCTTCCTTACCTTTCCTTAATCTAGAAGACTTGCAAAAAGAGGACCACTTCAAAAAACTTTCCGTAAATTTTCCGATTTATAATCTACCAGACTAATCCACTCGGCCACAACAAGTTGTAAAAATATAAACCATATAATCACAAAATTGGTGTAAATTTTAAAATATTTATACTTATTAACACAAAAAAAAAACTTAAAATTTCCCACAACAAGTTATCCGCAACCTTTTGGCTGTCAGTACATCACATAATTTTGTCTTCCATTCTCAATTTTATTTATTGTTTCAATTTCTTCTATTTATTATTGAAGGGAGTTTTCCACATATAAGTAATTCAAGGTGAGGTCTCTTTTGACATAGGTGACAGTTGTTTGGTTTATGCCATGACTGCATGATGCTATTCTATTTATTAGTGTTTAATAATTTCCTTTGACATAGGTGATAGTTTTTTGGTTCACGGCTTCTTCAACGCTTTTGCTTGAGTCTGTATATTGCAATTTAGTTTTTATTATATTTGATATTAATTTTGTACATTCCTAATATGATTTTAATATGTTTACTAAGGCTGCAACTAGGAAACTTTTATCAAATATTCTTTTGAATAAGTGATTTTTTTAAATGTCCTTGAGCTTATAATAAATAATGGATTTAAACCATTATTATTTGTTAAGGACTATTTCATATTATTGATAAACACATTTTAGCGTCTCATATTATCGATAAATACATTTTAGGGTTAAATATACGCTGCTCCTACCATTAGGGCGAGTATTGTTTTACATCCCTATTAATTTTTTTTTAGATTCCCCCATATAAAACAAAGATTCCTTTTTTCAATCACCTCTTTATATACAAAACACACATATTTTGTAATGAATTGAAAATGGGTTGAGACCAGGCCCGGCCCATTCCAGGTGCAGTCAGTGCTGTAGCACTGGGCCTCACAATCCTGGGGGCCCCAATATAAAATTTAATTATTATTATTAAACAAATAAAAACATTAAAAGTCTTCCTACATCTTTCTCTCTCTCTGGCTTATAGTTTCATCTAATGTAATAATTGATGATACTGGTAATAATTGAAGTAATTTTATCTCAATTTAATGTAATTGGTAATTATTTAATGTAATATAATAACTGATGAATTTGTTTTAAAAAATATTAGTTAGTGAGAAAAAAATTTAGTTAGATATTTTAAACAATACTTTTAATTTTTTAGTACTAATATATAATTTTATTTTTTTACGTATTTTTTAACTATTAAAATTCTATATACTTTTTAAAAATTTAGGCCCATTTTTAAAATTAAAACAGGGCCTTCGAATTGATTGGGTCGGCCTTGGTTGAGACCAAATAGGCCATATGTAAAGATAAGTTTGTAAAATGTATTGTAATATATTCTTACACACTGAGGCCAGTGGATTAAGAAGAGTTTTATGAATTTGATTGTGTCATGCTGTATTTGTAGTCATAATTAGTTGCAGAAGGAAAAGTGATGTTGAACGAAAAATGTTAGGGTTATGAATTTTAAAGATAAAATGAATCAGTTCATTTTGTTGCTTGCATGGACTCAAATAATTTTCTATGGAGAAAAGCTCATCATTGTTTTCCCCTTATTTTATAGTGTAAGTCACATTATATTAACAAATGAAAAATACATGGTTTCTTTTTATTACCGAAAGTAGAAAAAAACTAGTAGATGTTAATTTAGTTTTTTCTTTGCTTTCATGTATAATTCCACATGAAAATGTAGGGAAAAGTTTATCCTGGTCTCATTAGCTACACTTTTGGCCACTGCGGACTCACTACCTGCAACAAAGAATTCAAGTTTATCATTTGCATGTTTGGTATTACAGTGATTTTGGTAGTTATGCTGATGAATTTTGCAGATATTGTACTGATACAAAATGTTAAATGCTGACCTCAAGTGTGCTAAAGACTAATTGCATTCGGCTAGCAACAACTGATGGTTTCTCAGCTTCATCCTTCACAACCGTCTGCTCTAATTGAAGAGTCTTTACAAGTAGCCTTCATGATTCTTGTTAAAAATCCCGTCTCGGAAGCACCGGAAGATGTTTTAATTTCAAAACTTTAAAGGAAAATCTTGTTTTCCATTAAGAACTTGAATCTAATACCAAATTATGGTAGGCCATCCTAGATACTTCACGTTTAGATTTAGAGATATCAGATGCTTAAGACCAAAAAGAACTGACATTTTTCAACTCAAGATTTCTAATGATTTCTAATAAATTGACTCCTATCAGAATATTTATAAGTGTGTAAAGGATGGCATGTTGAGATTTGGAAGAACTTCTATTTTCCTTTGAACCTATTCATGTTTTTCTTTGAATTTTTTTTTCTTAATGACCATAATACAAACCATATCAATTTATTCGTTAGACTGACTGCATTCTCTTACTGTTTATATTGTTATTGTCCAGCTGTCAGCGATTATCGACAATCTCTGCAATTTCAGAATTTGAATGCAGAGAAACAAAATATACAATTAGAGGTGTGTAAAACATCTTATTATAACATAACTTGCTAATCAGTGGGATCCTAAGCTAACACAACTATCCTATACTATGAACTTGTTACAGATCACAATTGTAGTTGCTGCAGTGCCTGAAGGTCTACCTTTGGCTATTACTTTAACGTAAGTACAAGTGGCTAGGTTACTTCATTATACAATGTAAATGTGGCAAAACTAAACCATTGATATTTCTTCTAATATGTGTAATTTTCGTCTTCTGTTTCTATCATGATAGCTTGGCATATTGAAAATGATGGCAGATAAAGCCTTGGTAAGCACAAAATTCATTTCTCCAATACATAGCCCATACTCTTGCAAATTTTTATGCGAGTTTTACTTTTAAAACCTAACAAACATAGAGTTGCAGGTACGAAGACTGTCAGCCTGCGAAACTATGGGCTCTGCTACAATAATCTGTAGTGATAACTGATAAGACAGGAACATTAACCTTAAATCAGGCGAGTTTCATAGTCCAATACTTGGATAGTCTAAAAGCAGTTATAAGTCGTAACTATAATTTACATTTATGCAAATTAATAAAAGCTTCAAGGGTCGAGGCTATAATCTAAGTGTATACATTGGTCGCAATGCATGTACAAAAATGCTGATATTTCTAGAATTCTTAAGAGTATAAGTTCATAGATAAATCCATGTTTGTTCTCTTTGGGTCAATGAAGCAAAGTGATTTAATTTATGTCTCCCTTAAAAATTTCTAGGCTGCTGTATGGATGCAAGAAGGATACCTTTTATACTATTAAAGCTAACTCTACAGCGAATAAGGGCTTTAAAAGCGTTTATTTTGGGCTACTAAAGCGCTGCCAAAGCCAGCGCTACCGTAGGTAACGACAGCGCTTTTGAAACTCCAAAAGCGCTCTCGTAGCCCCCCCTATCAGAGCGTTTTTTCTGGAAAAAACGCTCTGGTAGCCCCCCTATAAGAGCGCTTTTCCAAAAGCGCTTTCGTAGGTTGCGTTTTTTGTTTTTTTTTATGTTTTTTTTTTAATCTTAGGCAGCGCTTTTAGTAATAAAGCGCTTTAGTAGGTGGCCCTTTAAGAGCGTTTTTTAAAAGCGCTGTCGTTGCTAAATGATGTATTTTAAAGTGCAACTTGTAATTTAAGCCTCCTAGTTCGACCTGTAATATTTTCGACCTGTAATATATTTTCAACTTGTAATATTTTTGACCTGTAATATATTTTCGACGATATATTTTCAACCATAGGTAGGACAATATATATATATATATACTAATATAATACCATTATAATATCCAAAATTATATATATACATCATTATAGTTCCTGTCAAACAAACTAAATCATGTAAAGTATGATATATATACAGAAAGTGTCACATGTAACTAACTCATGTCAAACAAACTAAATCAGTAACATCAACAATATTATACTTCAAATATTGGCAACAGTATGAACAAAGTAAGTAACCACCTAGAGTACTATAATATTATACTTCAAAAGTTTGATCGTTTCCCGGCCTGGTCCTGCAAAGTATGAACAGAACAACACGGTCAATTAAAGGCTCAACAACAACAAAAACAAACATGAAACAAACTATCAGTTTCAAATCAATCCACCAATATTGTAATGTGTCATCAATCCACCAATGTAATGTGTCATCAATCCAGTTTCAAATCAAACTATCAACACCACTTAACAACAACAAAAACAAACATGATTCATATAACAACGTCATCATCGTCAACTAATATTAAGCAAAATGAACCAACATCCACCAAAGAAACTCAAACACAAAGTCATTATCAAAATAATGTAGTCATAAAACTGTTCACACAATAATGTATTCATACCTATATGAATAGTTGCTGAATATAAAATTGACACAATTCCTCTTTGATTTCTTCCAACTTAAGTCTCGTGTAAGAAGCAGCATAGAAGTCATCAAAGTACTACATAACAAAAACATAATATGAATGATTTAGTTCAATGTAATAAATTATAAGAAATTATCTTAAGTTATAAATCCATACCGTGATTGGAATCTCTAATTGATTCGTTTGAATGATTTCTTTCATAAACCTCAAAACATAGTATCCGCAATCTGAACTGTTTCGCTGTATCGGACACTACATAGAAAAAAAAATAAGATTTTATAGTTGTCTTGTTTTATCAAGTAGCATAAATATTATAAGCAAAATTGTGAAAATTAATGTACCTCCACTTTGATCCAAGTAATGTTGTTTGATTTAGTCCGGGATACCTGTGCATCTCTTTGACTTCGGAACACTTGTATTGATCTAACAAAAATATAAAAGCATATGTTTAGATAAATCTCACAAATAATTAAATATATAAATATACACGAATATTTAGAACGATCCCACTTACGTATCAACCATTGACTTCATAGCCGGATAATTAGCCCACTCACACTACGCCAAATTTGGCTTTTAACAACACACCTAAGAAAGCGCTTGTGCCCAAAAGCGCTTTGGTAGGTTTGGCTAAAAACAAAATTAAAAATCACGCTAGAAAAGCGCTCTTATAGATGGGGGTAATGAAAGCGTTTTTTAAAAGCTCTCTTATAGGGTGTGTTATGAAAGCGCTTTTTAAAAGCGCTCTTATAGGTAGTGTTATGAAAGCGCTTTTATAGGGGGAGGGTACGAAAGCGCTTTTAGTAATAAAGCGCTGGTATAAGGGGGGTGTATGAAAGCGCTTCTTAAAAGCGCTCTGGTAGCCCTTTTTAAAATTTTCATAAAATTAAACTAAAACACGATATTTTATTCAGAAACACAAAACTCCTCCGTACATCTTCTTCTTCTTCCTCGCTCACGTACTCTCTGCTTCCTCGCTCTCACTCCCTCCGCCGTGGTCTCAGCCCCTCCTCCGTCCCTCCGTCGTCGTCTCACTCTCACTCCCAAACCAACTAGCCGCCGCTGCTACGCCGTTCTGTGGGATTTTAGGGTTTTTCTTGGTCAAAATCAAAATCTTCTTGCTGCTTCTGTTCAGGTAAAGTCTTCCCACTATTTTAGTTTTCATTTCATTCATACTTTTCCCATAAATCAAAATCAAAATATTTGGTTTATGGTTTATTAATTTGCTCTCATTAATTATTGATTTATGGTGTATTCATTTTATAACTTGCTCTATTTTTGCTATTCTCGAAAGGGAATTGCTAAAGTCATTTTATGGAAAAACTAAAAATATTCTCAGATTTCGGAGATACATTTCCGTACGCACCCAAAACACAACGTTTCAGATTTAATGATGAGTTTTAGGCTTTAATTAAAAAAATTATGGAGATGCATCTCCGTATACTTTCGACATCTAGATTTTATATTTCCTACTTACGGAGATGCATCTCTGGACGATATTTAATCAAAAAATCGCCAGAACCCTTTCTCTTTCCTCACTTCTCATAATACTCTCAAACTCTCATCTCCCGAAACCTCTCAACTCGCATTCACCCAAAATCATTCAAGACACTTCCTACAATAATAAAAACGATAAATTTGTAGAAAAAAAGATTTAACAATTTTTTATGAGAATTTTAATAAAGTAGTTCTTATTTTTAATATTTTTTAAATTTGATCATTTAGAAGTATTATATAGAAAAAAGAAATGTTTAAATTAATATTTTTTAGAAACTTTGTATAAACTTATAATAGTATACACTTCATTTTAAATAAAAGAAAGCATCATTTATCTTGAAAAAACACTAACAACAAAAAATAAAATAAAACTTTTATGCAAAATATTTGCACGGGTAGTAGAAAATTTCTCCACTGAACATAAAACTGTGTCAAAGTCAAATGTTCAAAACGGCATATTCGGGCACAGAAAATAAATCACACCCACAAAGCTCTCAATTTGATTTTGACCAAATTAGCTTCTCGTTTTACATATAATAACTTTATTTCTCCATCCAAATCACTCTCTAACATTTCCTCTTTGACATGATCTTCACTCATTTCAAATTGATATTGTTTTCTCACATTCCATTTCCATTCAAAGTTTGTATTTTATCACTCATTGAAGCATGAATGGAATTTTATATAGGTTAGGATTTAGTTTATATGCCTAGCACTACTAGATGTCACAACTTTGAACATATTTCTTTCCCTTGTTTCAATATAGTGATTGAGGATTTGTAATAAAATGGTTAACCAAAATTTCAAATAAATAACATGTGTTTGCTATTTTACGTTTTCTAGACATGTAATGTTGTCAAAGCTTGTATAATACCTTAATTTTACATTCTTTGTTTTGATGTTTTTTTTATATAGTATTTATACCAAAAAAGATGGAAAGTATAGCCATTGTTTGAGAATATAAACCATAGTCTTATGCAGTACAACTTACCAATGATTTATTTTTGGAGTTTAAACACTAACATGTGTCTCTATTTAAGAGGTAGATGATTATCTTTTTGGAGTATAAACCATACTCTTTTACTATGGATTACAAACTAATTTGGCATGAACCATGTTTTCTTCCTCATGAGCTATTTTGTCCTTGCGTTGGGCTTTAGCTCAACTTGGCTAGATTATTTGTCCGATTCTTCTATTTCTATTTGTTACTTATTATACATTTAATTTTATATTCATTTGCTGTGTTACTAAAACCCACAATTACATTAATATTGTAAGAGACGGTCGCTCTAAAGTGATTTATAGATTTTTTAAATATTATAATTGATCTGGATATATCAAGATGTTTGATAAATCCAAAGTAATTAACATATTTAAAAAACTTTATATATTTTCACTTTAGAGATACTAAGATGCTCTCTTACAACATTAATATAATGTAATTGTGATTTTTATTAGATTTTTTCTTTATCCACCTTCCTATGGGGGTCACCCCCAGCGAAAACCCCATTTTACCCTGCTTCGGAAATGCATTTCCGAAATATTTTTTTTCTAAATTTTTCCAGACTTCGGAAGTGCATTTCCGAAAAAATCTCAAAAATTGGGATTTTGACTAATTCGGAGATGCATCTCCGAAACAACAAAAAAAAATCTAAAAAAATCCCAAAAATTAATTTTAGGATATTAATTAATTCACATATCATAAATTTGATATAATTTATGAGTAATGAATAATAATAATTATATATTTTGATATAATTTATGAGTTATGAATAATAGCTATTATATATTTCTATCCTGATTCATATTTTAAAATTTAAAAAAATTTTAATTAGAATAATTAAAATAATTTCACTTACAAAATAGGTTATAATTTTTTATTTATATATTTATAATAATTGTTATATATTTATAAAAAAATGAGTGTTTTAATTTATATATTTATATAATAATTATAATAATTATTATATATTTATAAAAATTATTATATATTTATATATTTATATAATAATTATTATATATTAATTATAAATATATTTATATATTTATATAATAATTATAAAAATTAAAAAAATAAGTGTTTTAATTTATAATAATTATTATATATTTATATATTTATATATTTATATATTTATATATTAATTATTATATATTTATATATTATATATTTATATAAGTTAAAAATTATTTTTAACTTTAAAATTGTTTAGGAAATTTTGATTCACCTTGATTTTATTGATTAACCTTCATTTTATT